>NC_068355.1:193760468-193930468 GCF_020536995.1 Dreissena polymorpha | reverse complement strand
GATGCAATAAAGCTAAAAGAAGTAGGTTAAAACTAAGATAAACTTTTGTGCCAATTTATTACCGATTACCGCTCTGTCTTGGACTGTTGGAGGATCCTTGATTGAAAACCCGAACATACTCAAAGTGTAGTATACAGATTTGAATACGATAGGGCATTACACAATTAGGTGTAGCAAACTAGTAACAGAGAAATCGCTCATGATTCTCCAAATTGATAGCGTTGGAATGTTGAGCGCGCGTACATCCAGAATCTCGGTACGTCTATGGAACACCGCGCACAACCGAATATGCTGCAAAATTCCTCGGTGGGTCGGACGTGCAGAAGCTTTCGATTCCGAATAGCTTGCGTCACCAGGGAGATCATGTTGTCCGCGATTTCCTTGCAGATGCGCGCCAGGTACTTCAGGTGCTCTTAGCATGTGTCGGGCTAGATACATGCGGCGCAAACCGGATGTGCTTAATACCTTACACAATTATTGAATTACATTTGAACATTCATATAAAACACAATCAATCGTGGCATTTAAATTGGTAAAGAAGTAATTGTCTTGACGTTAATTTCATTGAATTGAAGGTGTACATGTTTAGTAGCGATATTTGTTTACTCGTCCGCATATACAATCCAATTGTGGAAAACACTGTTACTGTTACTTTTATTAAAGGTACGCATAAGCGTTTGATTGTCTGCACATGGAAAAGAGCGTCCGTAGCTGCTCCCGTACGCTTGTGAAAGCCAAACGCGGGGAATAAGGGGCTATTGTCGTCTAAAATCGTAATTGTAATTGAGTTTAACCCTTTCCTGCTCAGAGGCAGAGTATAAAAGGGTTCAGCGATATAGGAAAAAGCCACATATTACAGGTCTACGATTTTTAAATGTCTTTTATGCAAGAAGAGACAAAAACTCTTGAGAAATTACGCACTACGAAGAGACACTCGATTTTTTAGTTGAATGTAACCTAAGATGGCGGCGTTTGACAACGCATTAAGTATACGAACATAAAACATACATTTCAGTAAAGAATATAAAACTTTAAATGTCATGACAAGGTAAATATGTGTTTCTTTCATGCGATTATCTTAAATAAATATAAATGTATGATGGTCTTATTCATACAATTTCAATTTCTGAAACAAAATTAATCGGAAATTGTACATTTTGTCAAGACAGATCATTAAAGATGAATGAGTTGCTCCCCTTCTTTAAATATCGTTCGGTCATTTAGAAATTTACATAATATTGATGATTTTGTTTACATTTATCAATGCGCTGAAAGCAAAGAAGTTGTAAGTCATTGCATAATCTGAGACGCGACTCATTTTTCAAAATCAGGGTATAACTTTTTTAATACAATATTGAAATAAACACAACCCATTCAAATTTGGAAAAAGTGTGTATAGGTTACAGTAGTGCCTATTTCTAAAGAGTTCCTTTTCTCTTCGGTATCAAAAGCATTTTAGTTATCGCAACCATGCTTTTTGTGATTATTTCCTGCATCCTGTGTGTGTCTGCAACATTTTGGCGCATTTCATTGGGGATAGCTAAAGAAACTTCAGCATACAGTTTATATAGTATTGACAGACTTGTACGCTGAAGCTAACCCCGTATCGAAAGTCAACCAGAGTCGTAACATATTTATGTCACGCTATAAATCAAAGAAAGCTCATTTTCTTGGATACATTTCTACATATATTGGTGAATGAATATAAATTACTGCATCGAGGCACGGAGTGTATATTGACAGGAGATGAATCGAGTACAGTGAGGTCGTCAGTTCCGAATCACTAACGAAATTATCAATGTATACTTTAAAACAGCAACCGACAAAGATTTCGAATTTAGGGATTTTGTCAGATAATTTCAACCTCGATCCTGTGCTCACCTTGATTTACATGAAGTTTCTAAATATAAATGTGTGTTTATGGTTTTCCTCGATCGTACAATTTCTCCATTTCCGGTTAATATTCTCCAATAGCGAATCACGTGACCTCAAGGGCATATTCATTACAGGGGTTGTCTCAAAACAAACTTTAACTGTCAAAATCGTTTATTCATCATTCTTTAAATATCACCAACATAACCTGATTGGTATGTATAAATCACAGAACGTGTTATAACAATAACAATAAAGAAAACAAAAATACACAATAAAGAAAACAAAAACTAAGGGGCCCTTTCAAGAGAAATCCCAGTGCAGTGCATATATTGTTATCTCAGATTGTGCAACTGCAGTCCACACAGGCTGTTATGTGATGAATGTTTCAGTTTAAAATATAGATTCTTAAAAAAGAAAATACAAAGAAAGGGTAATTTATTAAGCCTGTGTGGACTGCACAGGCTGATCCTAGATAACATAATGCAATTTATGCAGATGCACCATACCCGGTTTTCTCATGAAATGGTCATTTAATGAGTTGTTCTGTACAGACCTGAAAGAAATGGCACTTTCTGGTACCATTGGCAATGAACAATAAATAAATAACATTCATGCTGTGAAACAAGAGCTCTCCATGGACTATTTGGTTCCATGTCAATAAAGAATTTTCCAACTTCAAAAGGGGACATCATTTGGCGAAAATACTGGTCAGAGTTATTGGAATTTGCATAGAATCTTACATGATAACCCTTAATATATTGGTTAAGTTTCAAGTGAGCACCAAAATGAAAAAAATAAAAAAAAAACTTAAAAAAGTCAAAGTAAGAAGAGGCTCATGCTAGTAATTCAGATAAAATTTTGATCACAATTACACAGTTGGGCATATGACCTAATATTATGACCACGAAACAAACTGTATTTTATAAACAATAGTAGGCAAGCAAAAATCACCCATGCATTTTAATTTATGCTTTTGGTGTGGTTTCAATTGACAGATCCATAGCAGAACCTTCGGGTGATTTTTCCAGAAGCAAACACAGCTTGCTAAAGCTAGCCTTGATATCAGAGTGATTTATCGCATAATTACAAGGTAGCACAACATCACCCCCTTCTTCAATTGGGGCTGGCCATGGTGGAAAACTTGGCACTGGCTCCCCCGTTACCTCTGGTGTTATGGTTCCACCCTCGTTCATAATTGAAGAAAAGAAATTTGACAAGATTTTAGGAACATGTCCTTTTGGGAGGCCTGCTACATCTGATAATGTCAGCTGGCGCTTTTCATCTGTAACTGTATCATAGACACTTTTAGGAAATGTTTCCAACGTTGGCAACCATACCAAACATGCATCTGGATCCTTTTTATTACTATATTCTCTGTCAACAATCAACTGTGTTGGTGGACTAGTGATAAATGGTCTAATCTTAAACATATGGTAACCTTTTATTACAGAGTTCTTCAGTGTCATTTTGTTTGAGTCAAAAGTTGTGATGTTTGGGGTAGGGTAACAGTCTGTAGTCCTGTTCTCATGGATGTTTGTTCCACTGATGTTACCCGATGTTGAAGGCGTTTCCATGTCGGGCTGAAGATTAAAGAATTCTATCTGCTGATTAAACGAAGATGACATACATACAAATGAACAAAAGCTGTCTCCATAGTAAGACATATGCCCCAAAAAAAGCTTTTTCGAAACATAAATGCAGATTTTGAAACCTAAACGTGGACCTTAAGTTCAAGGTCAAGGGCGAAGGGGTTTAAATGTGTGTGCGTATGGAAAAGCCTTGTCCATATACACATGCATACCAAATATAAAGGTTACATTTGAAGCTACATAACAGTTATGAGCTTTTTTCGAAACCTAAACGCAAGTGTGACGGACAGACAGACGGAAATGCGATCACTATATGCCCACCTTTGGGGGCATAAAAAATGCATGTAATAGTTACAAGAAATTTATTTTTGTCACAATGTTCTTATGACACGTGTTTGATCCCCACTGCGGGAGAATTCTTACGAAAGACACCAAGTAAGTATTAAAATTTATTGAGATGGCTTCAAATGTCATCTTATGAATGACTTTCATGTGGCATATATAATACAAATATTTATCAACCATAATTTTCAGACCTGATAAAATAAATGTGTATCTACAGGCAATCAGGACAAAAGAAAGGCTCGTCTTCTTCCAATGAGTATGATAATCACTCAGAATGAACCCAGCCATCACACTTGTCGCACTGAACCCACACACGTTCCAGATCCAGTTCAAGTTCATGGTCTTCTTCCCAAGTCATATGGCATGCTTTACAAAATGCTTTGGGACTGTCATTGTCTTTTTTGTCCATAGGAACTTTGTCTTTTTGGTGTAATGTTTTTAGCTTTTTGATTATAGGCCTTTTCCCTCTTTTTGAACTTGGCTCTGGTTGTTTCCTCTTCTTTTCTGGTTTTGTGCTTGTATTCTTTTTCTTGAGGTCCTGTCTCCAATCGCCTGTCCCGCACGCCTTTGTAATATTAACACATTTATATGGTATAGTTTTTTGTAAAGGTTTCAAAGATAAACTTACATAATATTGGAATATAACTACAATCCCAATACAAAACCGTCTATCAATCTATGAATTTTGCAGTGTGTCTACTATTGTTAAAGAGCATATATTAAAGTTAGAAAGTTTAAAGAAATGTGAAACAAGAGATGTGTTTGTCAGAAACACAATGCCCCCTATTGCACCGCTTTGAAGCGATAAATTGACCTTTGACCTTGAAGGATGACCTTGGCATTTCACCACTTAAAATGTGCAGCCCCATGAGATACACATGCATGCCAAATATCAAGTTGCTATCTTCAATTTTGCAAAAGTTATTACCAAGGTTAAAGTTTTGGGACAGAATGACAGACGGAATGACAGACAGAATGACAGACAGACAGACAGACAGGCCAAACACAATATACCCCCGATCATTCGATCCGGGGGCATAAAAACTAGTCATTCTAGTAAATGATAATAAATGTACCTCGGACTGTGGAATACGAAAAGACTGTGGAAGCCAATGACGTGACGTTTGGATGAGAGGTCCCGCTATACACTAAACCCGCCTCCAATCACCTGTCTGTGCACACTTTCCTAATAATGAACACATATATATGATTCAGCATTTTGTCAGTTTTAAGATAAACTTTAGTTATTTTCAATTTTCAAGTAGTATGAAGTAATAAAATTTCTTATTGTTTTACAAAAATGATACAGATATGCATATTCATGAATCATGAAGGGTGCACACAAGATATTCCCATTTTGAGTTGTTTCGTTCCATGAAGATTAACTGCAAACATATTTGATATGTGATCGATGTCTAACCTTTTCGTTGACACGATATTCTACAATTTAACTATCATTTAATTTCAATTAAAATATTTTTTTTCTATGCAAATCAAACTGTCCGTGTACTTTAGTTTACGCAAATAATTCAAATGTCAGTTACTCTGACCCGTCTAAATAGCTGTGTGAAAGTTAATAAATACATTTGAGACAACCCCCGTTACGCGAAACGAGTGTTTCGAAACTGACATCTGTACCAGACTGTCTGTTTCACGTGTTTTAATCAACAGTTCAACTGTAAATGTACACAAGAAGTTGTTTTCTGATTCTGTGATTAATATCCTTCAAATCGATACCACGATCACTTACCTTTGACGATGGATAAGGAAAATAATCGTTTCTTTCTCACGCAACACCATGCCCGCAGACAGAGTATTCGCGCCATTCGAAAAAAACGTTTGTGAGCGTTTCATTGATGGTGACTGTTTAAAGTAGATTGTTTACTTCCGGTTTTTGAGGAAAAAAAACATCAAATGTTATTGTTCATGACTGAATAATTTGTTTAGTTAAAAGTGTTAAGTTTTTTTTGTAAATGTTAAATAAATTTCGATTTGTTTCGGAACTGGCGACTTTTCGGAACTGACGACCTCACTGTATTTGACCCTTACTGTAGTAAATTCAATCTTATGCAAGACCTATTCATCCGATTTTATTGGTTTATACGTTATCTTGTTGCTTATTAATTCCTCTTTCAAAAAAATATAACTTTTAGTATATTCCCGTTGTTATTAATGGATTTATAGCGAGTTAAACACAAGAAATACACATTTTATGTTTTACCACCGCGCGTTTTAACGTGTTGTGGCTATCGATCTTTTACGATTAGCGTACAGCGAAGTGCCGAGGTTATACATTTTGATGTACCCACTCACGGTCAACTGTCTATGCATGTATATTGAAATATCTTTATAAGTTAACAGAGTTATAAATATCAAAGACCTATAGATTACAATATGTTACCAAATTATTTTTAGCTCATCTATTTTTTGAAAAAAAAAATGAGCTATTGTCATCACCTTGGTGCGGTGTCGGCGTCTGCGTCCGGTTAAGTTTTGCGTTTAGGTCCACTTTTCTCAGAAAGTATCAATGCTATTGCATTCAAACTTGGTACACTTACTAACTATCATGAGGGGACTGGGCAGGCAAAGTTAGATAAATCTGGCCTGCATTTTGACTGAATTATGTGCCCTTTTTATACTTAGAAAATTGAAAATTTTGGTTAAGTTTTGCGTTTAGGTCCACTTTTTTCAGAAAGTATCAATGCTATTGCCTTCAAACTTGGTACACTTACTTACTATCATGAGGGGACTGGGCAGGCAAAGTTAGATAACTCTGGCATGCATTTTGACAGAATTATGTGCCCTTTTTATACTTAGAAAATTGAAAATTTTGGTTAAGTTTTGTGTTTAGGTCCATTTTATTCCTTAAGTATCAAAGCTATTGCTTTCATACTTGCAACACTTACTAACTATCATAAGGGGACTGTGCAGGCAAAGTAATGTAACTCTGACTGGCATTTTGACAGAATTATGTGCCCTTTTTATACTTAGAAAATTGAAAATTTGGTTATGTTTTATGTTTAGGTCCACTTTATTCCTACAGTATCAAAGCTATTGCTTTCATACTTGCAACACTTATTAACTATCGTAAGGGGACTGTGCAGGCAAAGTTATGTAACTCTGACTGGCATTTGGACGGAATTATGGGCCCTTTATACTTAGAAATTTGAAAGTTTGGTTAAGTTTTGTGTTTTGGTCCACTTTACCCCTAAAGTATCATAGATATTGCTTTCATACTTGGAACACTCGCAAACTATCATAAGGTTACAGTAAAAGGACAAGTTGCATAACTCTAGTTGTCATTTTTACGGAATTATGGCCCTTTTTTGACTTAGTAACTTTGAATATATGGTTAAATTGTGTTTCGATCCACTTTACTTCTTAAGTATCAAGGCTATTGCTTTCAAACTTCAAATACTTTCATGCTATCATGAGGTTACTGTACCTGGCAAGTTGAATTTTACCTTGACCTTTGAATGACCTTGACTCTCAAATTATTAAATTTTGCTAAAATTGCCATAACTTCTTTATTTATGATTAGATTTGATTGATACTTTGACAAAACTACTCTTACCTGACATACCACAATAGACTCCACCCAAACCATCGCCCGTGCACCCCCCCCCCCCCCCCCCCCCCCGAATCCCGCCCCCCTATTTTTTTTTATTTTTTTTTTTAAGATCATCTCACAAATGACCACCACACCCTCACACTATACCCCCCCCACCTCACCCACACATTTTTTTTTGAAAAGGTTAAAAAACACAAATATTTATTTTTATTATTTTATGTTTGAAATACCGTCCAACCATCGCACCCAAGAATCCCCACCCCCCCACCCCCACCCCCCGATTTTTTTTTTCCTTTTTTTCGCATTTTTGGAAGATAATGTAATAAATGTCCACACCCCCACACAATGCACCCCTCTTCACTCCACCCCTCCCTCCTTTGTGATTGAAAATGAGAGTCCCTTCACCTTCAAAAAAAAAAAAAATGAGCGGTCTGCACCCGCAAGGCGGTGCTCTTGATTATGCATTGTTTTTGACACATCAACAATTCAACATTCTGGTTTATAGTCTTGGAAAATCCTGGCTTTCCTTCTCCATTTCTTGCTTTCGCATAATCGGACAGCTTTTTCCGGTCTAAACCTCAATGTTTTTTTGTGCTTTAGATTCACAGTCATTTACGCCCGAGCTTACAAGTTGATCAATTATTGACGAAACCATGCTTTGAGTATTTGATTCTAATTGAAAGAATGCATGCAGCATGGACTTTAGACACTGAAATGGCTTTTTTTTTGCCTTCCACGCTTCGATACATCACTTCGGTCGGCCATTTTGATTTTTTTATGTAAAATGGTCACTGACACTTCGGCTTAGGTCATAATGACCTTTTTGGTCGCCTTTAAAGTCATATCAAAAACTATATTGAACATTTAATTTTCATGACATATTGAATAGGTATACAGTATATTACTTGAGTATAATAATTACGATAAGTGTAATTAAAAAGGTACAATAAACAGTAATGACTCGCCTGCAATACTAGGAGAACAGAATCGAGACCGTTTGGCCTTTAGACCGTTCTTAGGTGTGGCTCCTCCGCACAGCAAACGCTTGAGTGGCGTTGACTTAAAGTTGTAGTTTCAATTGAGCGTCTAGACGAGTCAGAACCGGGATGAAACGTTTACCGTATATAATTTGCTACTGAAAGTTTTACGCACGTTTGAAAATTTCGAATTCGTGTTTAATTTTTTTAAAGCTTAACTTTACGCAAAGATTTTAAATCTAAATCGTTATTTAAGAAATTCAATTCGTTTTTACGCATATACGCATGTTATCTGGAGCACTGGTTTTGGTGACTGCAAAGGTAAGTAAACTCTATACAATTGTCGTGTTAATATATCTAGATCTAGCATCAAATAAAAATATGAATTTGTCAAAATTTAAGTAAATAGTTTTAACCTGGAAAATCGCATATTTAGTCATTACATAAAAGGAATTAAATGGGAAAAGATAATAGCTTGAGGGGTCCAGGAAATATACCAGTGCCTTGATGGCCCGGTAGTATAGTGTCCGCTTCATATGCAGGATAAAGGTTGTGGGATCGGTCCCTGGCCAAGGCATACCAATATTATACTAGTGGCTCACAAGCAAATACCATGTATGTCGCAATACATTTATAGCTGTAACTGTACAGCTAATCAAACCTAATCTTTTTTCTTATTTGTTATTTGTTTGTTACATTAATAAAAGCTTCTTTATCTTTTAATTTAATTTCTTACAGAATACATTATATTGTGAAGGTATACTGAAACCAATGAAATATATATGGGGATCAGTTTCTGTTTACCTCCTGGTGTTCTTTTTCTGTATATTATTATAGGTTATGAGTTATTATTATATACATTCATTTCAATCTCACTTAGGTTCGACACTCCCAGCAGATGAATGCAACACCACTTCATCCATGGGTCATAGCCAATAAAGATGGTATGGTAGAGGCAGCACATTGCGACTGCAAGGCTGGTCTCAGGGAGACATGTAGCCATGTCGGAGCCTTGCTTTTCCACATAGAGGCTATACATCGCCTCATGTCTTGCAGAACTGTGACACAGGAAAAGGCTTACTGGTCCATGCCTAAAGCAGTCGACAAGGTGCCCTATGCTGAAATTCGGGATATCGATTTAACGTCTGTGTCAACCAAAAAAAGGCGTCTTGACAGTGTTATTAATGGTATGTATATATACTAATTATGAGTGGCGTTATACACCTTTAGCAAGGCTTATTTAACTAAGAGACTGTAAGGAACACTTTCACTTTAGTGGCCCATATAATAATGGGCTGATAAGAGACGTAACTTTCTTTCTTTAAAAGTTATGTGTTTCAGGGGGCTGCAGTGACACACCCCTGCTTTGGCCTTTTACCAAAACTAGCGCATAACTTTGTATATGTATATAATATATAATTATGAGCCGCCTCACTGGTAAAGGCACCATAGGCAATCGTGATCAGTTCAGACCCAGGTCAGCCTGCACTAGAATGCGCAGTCTGATCAGAATCGTGACTGTTCGCTATTCAAGTTATTAATTCTCAGGATGTTAAACAAAAAGTTTAGATCTTTTTTGAAAGCATGTGTTATCTGGATCTAGACTGGTCACAATTATATTGAGGTCCTTTTTCTTACGTGGGCTGTGACATGGCACATATGTGTTTCATTGTACAATTGAATATCTTTGTACATTTTTTTATTGATGGGCACTGTTGTATTTCAGGTGAGGACGTTCAACAAGAGCGACAACCTTTGAAATTGCCATATGTACCTGAACCGACCGCACTAGAAAGGTGGGAGTTGTTGCGAGATTTGCATGCCGCAAACACACATTCGTCGGTTCTAACTGTCTCGTCTGGATTCCAGGATGAATTTATACCGCACATTCTTCAAGATGGAAATCTACCTCAGCCCCTTGTGGATCTACGGGATGACAGGTATTTAGATATGTCCCCGAAGCTCTGAGAGCGCACTGTATTGAGCTCGAACTTTAACCGTGACTGAAGAGCAGGCAATAAATGCCGAAAGGCTCACTCGATACCAGAGCAAATGTAAAAAGTGGTTTCGCTTTCGGTTAGGAAGAATAACTGCTTCCATCATGAAATCTGTGTGTACAACAAGCAGCGAGAATCCTGCCTTATCAACTGTCTTGGCTGTATGCAGTACCAAGCGCTTCAGATCGAAAGCCACTGACTATGGGATTAAACAGGAAAACATTGCTCTGAAGGAATATGAAAAACGAATGAGGACAGAACACGAGAACTTTACCATAACAAGATGTGGACTGTGTATCAACTCAGAGTACCCTTACATTGGTGCAAGCCCGGATGGTTTTGTGAAATGTGATTGTTGTGGTGAAGGTCTGGTTGAAATAAAGTGCCCTTTTACTGCAAAGGACCATGGCCTTGCTAATATTCTATATCTATGTGATGGCAAGCTTAAGGACAGTCACAAGTACGCGTACCAAGTGCAGACACAGCTCCTTGATTATTGTGATTTTGTTGTATGGTCTCCATCGGATATATTTGTTCAAAGGATTAAACCCGATATTAAACTGGGTGATGAAATTGTAGAAAAATCACAGGCCTTTTTCACTCATGCTGTTTTACCTGAACTGACAGGAAGTCTGATTTCCAGAGAAAGGCTGCATAAGCAAACTCCGCGGACAGGACCATTGTTCAGTGATGTGTGCCCAAATGGTCCGCAAAGTGCTAATCAACATCCCAAAGCTGCTCAGCCCCTTTCCCCGGTGAAAATAAGTACCCAATCCATGTGTAATTCCTCTGTAAAAAGTGACGAGGACATCAGTCAGTCCGACGGGGCTTCTCAAGAATTACGTTGTGTTTGTGGTGATATTGCAGATAAAAACACTGAATGTACTGTGAAATGTGCAAATGAAAACTGTCCACATGGTTTCCTGCATTTTAAATGCATTTCAATCAAAAGAAAACCCAAACCCCCATATTACTGTCCATCATGCAGACATAAGATGTTGAAGTAATATCCACTTGTGATACTTAACTGTGATTGATACAGATACAAGTTTTTGTTGAGGATGACCATGGCATTGATACTTCTGAAAACATCTCGGAAGCAGACTAGACGTAATGAAACACAGCATCTGGTCTGTTTCCTAGCTGTTTGACATTCAGACAATATTTCTTTATGAAAATAAATGGGGCATAAAATATGCATTGTAGTATTATAAATTGTTTCTTTGATACTTAAATAATATATCTTTCCTTTTTATAATTTTCATGAAAGAATGTAAATTATAAAAATAACTGTGTTTCAGGTAGTCATTAAATCAGGTTTTAAATTTAAGAATTTCTATTAAATCAGTAATGTATTATACTTCTTCTTTTACTTCTGAACATTTTTAAGCTAAAAAGATTGTACATTATTAGAATAATTTACAAACCACTACTATAAATTTTACTTTCATTTATACATGCATGCAAGGGACTTTATACTAATTAACAGCTTAAGTTTTAATCAGTTTTAGTTGCTTCCCACTTCATGATAACTGTGATATAACAAATATTTGGTATGTGTTATTTATGCATGTAATAACTGGTATGATATCTTGAAAGTGCAGTCTGATCAGGATCAAAACTGTTTGCTATTCAGTCAGTAAAACAAAGATGTTAATCCAATAGTCTGGATTTTTATAAGACTGTGTTTTTATAAGCAGGCTGATATGGATCAAAACTGGTCGCATTTGCCACAAGGTCTCTTTTCCTGTGACACTGTATCATCATGCTATGCACATGTATGCCTGTCTCATCATTAATTAAATGTGCTTTTCTTGCAAAGCTAAGGCCACATCAAATTGTTTACTTGTTTTTTTTTAAAACAAATATGTATTTTTTTCTGAAGCAAGCAAAAAAAAAAAAGAAATTTAGTTTTAATAATTTTTATATTTATGCCATCAACAAGATTTATCCTCCGCTACAGATGCCAGAAATTCTATCGAAATTAAGCAACATATATGAACAGAAGCAAGCAAACAAATACTATATACATGCATAAGAACATTATGTTTTCCTTTTCTGAATAAATTAGAGCGAGTATCTTGTTATCAATTCGATGTGGCTGTCGTCTAATATATTATTCCTTTCATATAGCATGTGCTACTGTTTGCCTTAGTGCTATCAGCTTATGGTTTGCATGTTTGATGTTAAATAAATCTTGAATATTTTATGTTGTTGGTGTTACTTGTAAAGTATGCGTCCATTCATATAAAATTAGTTGCTTACGGCGATTGTGACCGATTTGGATTCGAAACCAGATCTGCCTCCACTTAAAAGCGTAGTCTCGCTACTAGTCTGAGCAGAATCCAAACTGTTCGCCATTCAGTCAATAAAAAAAATCACAGATCCAATCTGTTTGTTATTCAGTCAATAAAGCAATGCACAGGCTGATCTGGATCAAAACTGGTCACAATCACCTTAAGGTCCATTTTCCTGTGATGTGACTCATAAAGTTCTGAAATGTCTCAAGCACTGCACAAGAAAGAAAAATTGTGTTTATATATTTTATTAAGTGACAGAAATAAATAAATATACATTACATAATCATTCTTTGAATATGTTACCACTAGTATGTAAAACTGATTCAGGTCGCCGCATAACCAAGCCTGGCATTTCAAGATGGTGTTATTTTAAAAATTATTTTTGCATTCATTCAAAATTATACAATATATACACGTTTAAATCGAAATGCAATATAAAGACGAAGCATAATCTTCTGTCACTTTAGACTTATTCTTATGATATCTAGACAGTAATATATATCAGGTAGCACATACATTTCATATGATCCTTAAGATGTCACTTTCATGTTGTTTTGACAGTTACCTTCATAAAAAAACTTATAAATTGAACCCAACTAAAGATTCATTCATGTTGGTTAACGCACAACAAACAGTAGCTATTTTATCAATTGCGGGAACACTTCCGTTTTGGTTCATGAAGTAGTCTATGGGAAGTTTATCTTGTAAGATGGTATATTTGCTGCGGACAAGACCTATGACTTTTTCAACATGGATTCTCACATGCGCAATTTTCCGAGTTGTTTCAACATCTATGGCTGACAACTGGGCCTTACCACGCAAAAATGCTGGTATATTTATTTCCGCACAATGAACACCGACACTGTCTGCAATGTCAAAATCACGATCTGCTAAAACTAAATCACCTGGCAGAAGCTTGCCTAAAATACCACAACCTTCAGTTATAGACTTTTCAGAGGCCCTGCCGCCCCACCCTGAAGAAAGAAATGAAATAGATCCTTGGGGTGTTATTCCAATCAAGAATTTAACAGTATTGTTATGTTTGTTATTGCTCCAAGTCTGAGCTCTTGCCATAAGTCCTTTAGGTCTTTGAATAAATATTTCAAAACAGTCAATTATGACAGCAGTTTTTTTTGGAGAAGTGTGTTCTGAATTCCATTGGCATTGTCTTCTGTAACTCCTCTCTCTCTGGCCAGTAAATCAAGTGTTTCAGTCTGATGTACAGAATGTGTATCATGACTAGAAAAATCCTAGACACTGTTGATGTGGAGACACCAAACCTGTAAGCTAAGTCTTGCACCGGCATATTGAGTTTAAGGCGCATCAATGTCATTAAAATATCCCCAAGCCTATATTTTTTGTACAGATGAATGGAGTTACTATGTTGAGCACTATCACAAGGACGCGGAAGTTCGGCAGACCTGTATAGTATTTAACCTTTTCATTGTCATGTTCAAAACTTTCCTTTGACAGCTGATGTGCTTGCAATTCAGCTTTCAGGTGCATGTTCTCAGAGATCAGTCTTTGTATTTCACTATCTACCTGACTCTGTGTTACTCATGGAGTAGATGGGCTCTCCAGAAGTTCACTTTCGACAGAGTGATTAGGGGGCTTGGAAGTACTCTCAGAGGCAAGTGGCACGGCTGTGAATATTTCATGAATCTCAGGCGATTCAGACTGTAACTCAATAAGTGATCTGGCCACATGGTGCTTCTCTTGAACCTCATCCCTATCCAACTTCCTCTGGTATCTGAAATTAAACAGCATACTACAAATAACATGTACTTAGTATAGAGACAGACCAACTTACCAACACTGAGACTCACTGACTCTTGTACAATTCCAGTTTGAACCCATCAAATCCAGATGGCAGATTGGATAGTCATTTTTCATGCATTTTCAGATCAAACCACATTTATCATACATGTATAGTGTACCTTTTTTTGTTAGTTTCTATCTTCTTCTCTTTCTTCAAAGATTTACTTGGTGTCAGGTCTTCTCCAAGAAGAAGTGTTGGGGCCCAATCAGGATTGGATCTTTCATACATACTAGACGGTTTGCCTGAAAAACAGAGTGTCATTAAAATTGAACTATCAAATAAGCATACGAGATGTTAATATTCTTAGTGCATTGTCATAGAAAAATGTACACTTGTTCAGAATCTGATCTATGCAAAGAAATATGCGTTGACTGCACTTTACCGCTGCATGAGGTCTGAGCCAGCCTAACAATAACAATAACAGCCTAACATATCTATAAATAGAAAGCGCAGGCTTTAACTTGTAAAATAGAACATCAATATATCCATTTCAATTACCGTTTATGAAATGATCGGAGCAGATTTTTGAGTATTTTGTCGGCGCATCTTTCCGGTTGATATTTGCCAGCCACAGTCGTCGCCGATCTTCGCTCAAAGTTTTCGTGAAATCGCCTTCATTTTCTCTGACAGTTGGAATTGAATAGAAATCTCGTCTTACTGAATTATCTGCTCCATTGCAGCAACCTTTAACCCAACATGACACACCCATATTTTACTAAAAATAGATGAATTCGTCATCTGTAGTAGGTCAAGCGTAAGTGCGTTTGTTTGCCAAACAAAATGGCGGCGGTGTAAAAAGTACCTGGATGTGTGACGTCACATGAAAAATATGTATTTAAAGGGGCCGTTCAACATATTGGTAAATTGACAAAATTTAAAAAAACTTCTTTCAGATTCGCAAATTTTCGTTTTTGTTATGCCCCCCCTCGAAGAAGAGGGTGTATATTGTTTTGCACATGTCGGTCGGTCTGTCCGTCCGTCAGTCCATCCACCAGATGGTTTCCAGATGATAACTCAAGAATGCTTAGGCCTAGGATCATGAAACTTCATGGGTACATTGATCATGACTGGCTGATGACCCCTATTGATTTTCAGGTCACTAGGTCAAAGGTCAAGGTCACAGTTACTCGAAACAGTAAAATGGATTCCTGATGATAACTCAAGAATTATTAGGCCTAGGATCATGGAACTTCATAGGTACATTGATCATGACTGGCAGATGACCCCTATTGATTTTCATGTCACTAGGTCAAAGGTTGAGGTCACAGTGACTAAAAACGTATTCACACACTGGCTGCCACTACAAATGACAGCCCATATGGGGGGCATGCATGTTTTACAAAACAACCCTTGTTATGATCTTTTTGAGGAAATAGTAATACTGACAATTCACCATGCTCTTAAATATCCATTATATGCATCTTTTGACGATTTGAAAACCTGAAAATTATAAAGCGTCATGTGACGCAAAACGATTGAATAATTTGGAAAGTTTTGTTGTTGTAGTTATATTTTGGGAAACTACAAGGATTGCTTATATAGGTAAAAAATACATCTGGTCTAAGCATGAGCATGGATGGTCTAGTGGTTTAGGTGGGAGACTTTTTACTCCAGGACTCCAGGGGTCAGTGGTTCAAGCCCTGTTGAGGGTTACTTTTTTTCCTTTTTTTAAATTGTATTGTTTTTTTACTGGAGATGTTTAGGTCAAATGTTTAAATTTATTAATATAAAGCATTTAATGACATGTTTCTAGACATGCCAAAATCTGTTGGACGGCCCCTTTAAGCAAGGTTTGTGTGTGCTCTGTTTATCCTTTTTAAGTTATAGAGATAAATTAGACACACAAAAAACAACAAAATGTCTTTTTAGACGTTCTGAAAGCATAGAAAACATGATGAAATGGTATATTATGAGATTCAGTTTATATCGAATAAAATTTGCAATCACAGTTATATGACATGAACATTTTTGGAATATTGATGATACCTATCCCACTAAGAATATAATTTTATGAAAAAAAATCCCCTTAGAAAACTTTTATCTTTTTGACGCCATAAACAAAGTTGAAATATACAAGAAAATAATTGATTAAAATAAATAAAAATAAATTTGCAAGCAATACTTTTTACCCATGAATTAGGTAGTTATTAAGACAGCGCTATGGACCCGTACTTGGTTGTTGATGCATTACTTGTTACAGTTTATACGGTGTCAACAAGTCTCTGACTTTAACATCAGTATAGACTAATGCTGCAGGGACGCCTCCGGCATTCACCGGGGCTCCGCCGGCATTCACCGGGGCTCCGCCTGGGCATTACCAGCGATGACTGGGATTTAACTGTAGCTCTGCTGGGGTCTGATGCCAGTATAGCCCCTTTGAGTGCCTGTGGAGTTACGGTATATCGGGGCTCTGCCAGGACACTGCCGGCTTTCACCGGGGCTCCACCTGGGCATTAACAGCGACAACCGGGGCTCTGCCAGGGCGGCGCTGGGAAATAGTGTGATCGTATAAACAAATTTCTACGCATCATCCCGGTTCTCACCAGTCAACCGGCATGAGCAAACCGGGATGGACCGGGGCTCTACCGGAAATAGTGAGACTTGGGATTTAAGTAGAAATTATATTTCACTTTTTTGCATCAATTAAATGTTCAAACACTCAATTTCACTGATTTTTAATCATCATTTTTTTTCTCTTGCCAACTGTCTTTCTTAACTTTAAGCATTTAATTTTTGTTTCTTATCTGAACAAATATTATTTTTAAAAAACTCAGCGAATCATTTGTGCTGTCTGACATTGGATAGCTTATGACAAGGGTGATTGTGTTGCAAAGCACCCTTTGTACACTAACTTTTCATAATTATGCTCTGGACATAAAGTATGAAAAGAAACAAAGTGAATTATCTCAAAAGCAATAGGGCCACTGATAAATGCAATATTTATATGGCTCTTTAATAGCCAAGGACACACAAAACACACTTATTTTCTCAAGCCGCATTTTTTTTAAATTTTAAAACATCGCAAGTTTACACTTTTCTTTACTTCTACATCCTTTATGCTTGATGTATATTGTAAATCAGACATAGCAACCTACATTGTATGTGATTGAGATAAATATTATTTGATTTCAGTTTTATAATAAGATATAATTAACCTTTAATAAAACATTGAAATATATCGGTGGCCATGATAAAAGTACTCCCCGCACACTCCTGAACAAAATCAGGTAGCAATTTTGGTTAGTTGATTTAAATTAGATGTTTTTTTTACACATAATTTTAGAATCTAATAAGGTGTTTGGTGGCTGAACAGGTATTAAGACATGAATAATATGTATTCACAGAGTTGTGTTATCTTAATGAATAATGAATGAGCTAATTATGTTTCTGTTTTGAATACACAGTTGATGTACAGAGGGCACTTTGGCAAGCAAGGGGCTTAAGCATTTTACGCAAGAGAAATAGAACTTGAGTCCAACTTGGACATTCACGGACATCCCTCCTGTCTAGTTGGAAGTGACAGAAATGTTACTCAAGCTAAACACTTAAAACTATTCTGGCTCCCTCCTGTTCAGGTGGAAGTGACAGTTGTTGGGATAGTTATCTAGTGAGCAGCAGAAACGGAACTTAAGCCAAACCCTGGACATGTACTGACCTCCCTCCTGTTGAGTTGGAAGTGAAAGTGGTTGTCTAGTGAGTAGCAGAAATAAAGTTACAGCCATACACTGGACCTGAACTGACCTCCCTCCTGTTTTGGTGATAGTGACTGTGCCTCGGATAGTTGTCAAGTCAAGAATCACATGCCAAGTTGTGTCAGGTAAGATTACATTTATATCAATAATAGCCGCAGCCTTAGTGGCATGCAGCCCAATCATAGATTGTGTGTTCAACTGAGGTTCAAATGCTATGTTGGTCAGTCATTGTCTGGTGTCAAATGTGTGTTGCCTGTCATTTTAAGTTTAATTGTTTGGCGTCTTCATTGAAGCCACAGGAAAGACGTTAAAAACATTGGAATAGTGTCACAAGTCCTAACCCAATTAAGAAGAAATCCATATTTGATACTGTGTCACAGTGTAAACTGTTGTCAATTCATTGCAGTCAATATTAAGTTGTTCTAAGCAATTATCAAGTCATTATGACATTATCTATTTATTATTTGTATCAATTTAGTAAAATTATTTTTAATTGTGTTTTCATAAATTTCATTAATTAATTGTAACATTAAAGCATGTATATGACATATTCATGTCTTTAATAGTTCATGTCTAAAAGTATATGCAATATGTATTTTAGTTTTATGAAGACATTGCAATAATAAAGACCCTATAAAGGTGACAAATCCATTTATAATGCGTTTAAACTGGTTTAATTTGTAAAGGTTTTCAGTTACTCTTGCATAAAAAGCTAATAACACTGCTTAGGTGCAAAGTTGTCAAGAATTATGGAAGATATACCAGTTTCATAATTGGATGAAATGTTTACAACTGTTCAACTAACGTGATGTGTAGCCTCAAAGCGGTGACTTATGCTAAAATAGCTGAAAGAAAATTCAATTTTAATTATATTTTAAACAACTTTTTTCAGAAAGTAACTTATTAGATCACTACAAACGTCTTAACCATTTAGAAGAGACCTGCTTTGTGAGTGATATCGGAAAACGTTGAAAATTAACGATATATTTTTGGTGACCTGAGTCACTTTCACTTTCCCGAGTAAACAGCGTTGTAAATAAACTGATTGTTTGTAAACACAATTGACTTGGAGGACACGGTATTTTGAGCTCAAAACAAGTTATATTGCTCTTCTTATGGTAATGTCCAATAGCACACACACATATATATGTATATATATATATTGTTTTTGATAACCTTTATAAATAAGATATGAAAATAAATATTTAACTAGAAATGGCGCGGCAGAGGCCGACGCGTATCCCCACGCCGAATGTTTGACCTAGGTGTGCCCCAGGGTTGGTAATGGGGCCATGCATAGCTGAGATTGACCGTATTGTCATAAGAGAAGTTCATCATCAACTAGAAGTGAATTGGTGTAGAAATGAAGAAGTTATAGTAAAAGGCAATTTTGGGTGGGTGTGACATATGTGGGCAGGGCGCCCCAGGGTTGGTAATTGTGCCATGCATAGTTGAGATTGACCGTATTGTCATAAGAGAAGTTCAGTATCAATTTGAAGTGAATTGGTGTAGAAATGAAGAAATTATAGTAAAAGGCAATTTTGGGCGGGTGTGGTCTATGTGGGCGGGGCCCCAGGGTTGGTAATGAGGCCATGCATAGTTGAGATTGACCGTATTGTCATAAGAGAGGTTCAGTATCAATTTGAAGTGAATCGGTGTAGAAATGAAAAAATTATAGTAAATGGAATTTTTTGGTGGGTGTGGCCTATGTGGGCGGGCGCCCCAGGGTTGGGATTGGGGCCATGCATAGTTGAGATTGACCCTAATGTCATAACAAAAGTTCAGTATCAATTTGAAGTGAATCGGTGTAGAAATGAAGAAATTATAGTAAAGGCAATTTTGGGTGGGTGTGGTCTATGTGGGCGGGGCCCCAGGGTTGGTTATGGGGCCATGCATAGTTGAGATTGACCCTAATGTCATAAGAGAAGTTCAGTATCAATTTGAAGTGAATCCGTGTAGAAATGAAAAAATTATAGTAAATGGAATTTTTTGGTGGGTGTGGCCTATGTGGGCGGGCGCCCCAGGGTTGGGATTGGGGCCATGCATAGTTGAGATTGACCCTAATGTCATAACAAAAGTTCAGTATCAATTTGAAGTGAATCCGTGTAGAAATGAAAAAATTATAGTAAATGGAAATTTTTGGTGGGTGTGGCCTATGTGGGTGGGGCGCCCCAGGGTTGGGAATGGGGCCATGCATGGTTGAGATTGACCGTATTGTCATAAGAGAGGTCCAGTATCAATTTGAAGTGAATCGGTGTAGAAATAAAGAAGTAAATGTAAAATAACCTAAAAAAATGAGTGATAATTTCTGACGCGGCCCCACCCCAACCGCTATAACTTTTGACCCAGGGGTCAGATCAAAATTCCAAATAGTGCAGGGTCGCACATATGCTCATAGCTACCATGTGTGTAAGTTTCAAGGTTCTAGTGCTTTTAGTGTAGGAGGAGATAGTGGCCAGGACGGACGGACAGACAGACGGACGGACGGACAGACGGACGGACGGACGGACGGACGGCGGAGATAACCACAATATCCCCACCTTTTTTTCAAAAAGCGTGGGGATAAAAATCGGTAAATAATTACGGATCGCCACCTTTATCAGGCCTTTAAGAACTTTTAAAATTCAATGAAGTGAATTTACTTATAATTCCTGGACAAACAGAGAAGTTTGGTACAATTTTAAAATTTTAGTTGTCTCCCTTGGACTTTCGTTACTGGTATATCTCACTTCCATTTTCAATGGTAAAGGTTGGTACAATTTTAAATTTTGAGTTGTCCCACTTGGACTGTCATTACTCGTATATCACACTTCCATTTCCAGTTGTAAAATATTGTAGCCAATCCCTGAGTAATGTGAATATGCCATGATGTTTGATCTATATCCCACTCAGACAAGATTATGTAATATACCCTTTCATTTTCACCCTGGTGTGTTTGATGTAAATCGAGATTAAAGGTAGACAAAAATATTACTCCCAAGAGGGATTGGCAGGAATGTTAAATATTGAGAAACATGCTGATGACCATGCATTGTTTAACCCCTTGAAAGAGATCTATGTTAGTTAAAGTGGCTGTGTTATGAAATAGAATGATCATAATCATATATTATGTGCGTGTATTTTGAAGTTTATGTGGTCCTTCTGGGCCAGGGCGTCATTATGTGAAGGCCCAGAGGGTGTCCCAGCACTCGTCATTATGTGGAGACCCAGAGTGTGTCCCAGCACTCGTCATTATTCGAAGACCCAGTGTGTGTCCCAGCACTCGTGATTATGTGAAGGCCCAGAGGGTGTCCCAGCACTCCTACCTACAGAGGCTGTATTATGTGAAGACCCAGAGTGTGTCCCAGCACTCGTCATTATGTGAAGACCCAGAGTGTGTCCCAGCACTCGTCATTATGTGAAGACCCAGAGTGTGTCCTAGCACTCGTCATTATGTGAAGACCCAGAGTGTGTCCCAGCACTCGTCATTATGTGAAGACCCAGAGTGTGTCCCAGCACTCGTCATTATGTGAAGACCCAGAGTGTGTCCCAGCACTCGTCATTATGTGAAGACCCAGAGTGTGTCCCAACACTGGTCATTATGTGAAGACCCACAGTGTGTCCTAGCACTGGTCATTATGTGAAGACCCAGAGTGTGTCCCAGCACTCCGACCTAATTTGATTACTAGACTCACGACAGTTGAAACGAATTTTGATTTAAAGCTATTAACAGACATTTTAAAAGGCAATTAGAATAATATTTATTATATTATTATTTCCTGCACCATTCAGTATGTTATATTGAGATATTTAATATCAGATGAGAGATTAGCCCTCCCCCTAATTAAATCAATTTTGCATCTTAAACATTAAACCCTATCAGCGCTCTATCTAGGCCTAAAAAATGGGGGCAGCACTATGTCGACCACTGTCCCCCCACCCTAGTCCCCCCTCCCTTGGACCAACAGTATGCCCTTGATTTTATATCATCACATTATTATAAAGGAAGTTGTATTTGAAGTTTCAATAAATTAATCAACATTTTCACTCTGAAACTAGTTTTATTTATTATAAAATGAAAATACAAAATAAGTTAATAATTTTTGAATGTGGATACAGAAATTCCTTTCCATTCAGAACTGGTGCAAGAATCTGTTCTGGGTTTATAATCAGGGCTAGCGCTGGCCCAAAATTTCTTTGAGCCAATCTGTTTTGGTTTTTCAGCGCGCGAAAACTGGTTTTAAAATAATATATACTATCAATTTGTTTATATTTTTTTTAATGACAACAAGGGCATTTTCACATATCATAATATGACATGCAGTTTTCAATATAAAAATAATGATTATGGTACTTGTCAAAGTACACATTTATTTTATTAGTTATTTTAAACATGTTACATTTAATAGTGGTGTCGATTGTCCCAAATTTGAAATCCTGAAAATTAGGCCATGGGTCTTGGAACTGCAGCCGTAGGAACCCAACAGGAATAAAGGGCAGAGCCCTCCACCCACCCAGATCCCTTACTAATTGTTCTTTTTTTGTAGTCTTTCCAATTGCAATTTCGGGTGAATACAATTCAAAATATTATAAACCACATTGTCCGTATCACCACATGTGTATTCGTCATTCTATTTCTTCTATAAGGAGCTTCAAAAATAAATTATAATCGACGAAAAATAATGTATCCGAAAACGACAGTCCGAAAAACTGTACGCGTTTGACAATTGAAATAAAATGTGCACATCGTTTGATTGCAGAAAATGAAAACCAGTAACCTAGCAAATACGCAATTGATATACAATTTGGTTGACGTATTGCTTTACAATAGCATACTTTGTGAGTAAAAAACAACTTAATTATCAACTTTTAATTTCAAACGATAATCGGCAGAAAGGCGTAACATCATCGACATGGATCTATTTATTTTATTATCTATCATTCTTTCGTTCAGATCGATAGTCGATAGAAAGTGATCAGCTTAGAAATAATTTATTTATTGTTACGCTTCTTTTCACTTGTTTATCTTTAAATACGATGTTTGCCATCAGCCGCTATTTTGTTGGCAGACGACAATATCAACTGTGTATTTCAAGAATACAGTGTCTGCGCATGAATGACCCAATATTATGTGTTAGCGAACTCAATGTTGATTGGCCAGCTACCACGTGCGCTTCAATAACAATAAGGTCAAGCGATATCTCATGTTCTGTTGCAGACTTGTTTTTGTTTATTGTTAAAATTGCGAATACTTTCATTGAAACAAAGAGAAAAATATAGAAAACCAGTCTGGATTTAAATGGCGGATGTTTTCAATGCAATTTTACGAGATTTTAGCATTTTCGCAAATCAAATTTTTCTTGAGCCAAATTCTCAATAATAAATGGCTCAAATGGCGAACGACAGTGCGAGCCCTGATAATTATTAGCTGATATAAAACCGTTTGTGTTTCACTTTGAATCAATAATTCAATATTAAATAAATTCTAAGTACAATCATATGTCTAGAATACTTTGGATTTTTTGGCTTGTAAACTACATATTTATAAACAATTTATTAGTTAGAACAAAACTCTCATTGAACATTTTTAAAGTTTCTTTGGAGTAATTAGTTGGTCGCGTAGCGACCAGCTAATGTTGTTACTCAAAATTTCAAGTCGGTTCGGCTTATCTACGGAGAGCCTTCTACCCACCACACATGCCGTTTCTGCGCGAGAAAGAGTTGTATAATTTATGCAAGAGGTTTGAGTTCTCCAACTATATTCATTCACAAATGGAAACATTATATGAATATCATGTTAAATGTAATAGTTTCGAACTGAGCTTATATACAAAAGAATCAATAAACAATGATTTTATTATACGTGTCGCGGAAGAGATTGTTTATGAATGATTAAAATAGTCCACTTTCTGCTGCGTCTTAATGACGTAGTACAGGTCATTCATAATCTGAGGTTATTAATAGAATTGGGAAAACAACGCAATAGTATAAGGTTACGCTTGTTTATATTTTCAATTTATAAAACGTTGAACATGAGTTTAATAATAACTTCAGGGGTACGATAGACAACATAAAACCAAATATAACAAACAATTAATATAACACGAATGATCTGTTTCGTAACCGTGTTCATGCTTCTACAGCGGGATTTCTGGGAAACGTTCTTTTGTTCTCAACAGATAGCTGCGATCTACGGGTGCTAAAAACGCAATAGTAGAAGGTTAAGCTTGTTTGTATTCACAGTTCTCAATTTATAAAATGTTGGACATGAGTTCACCAATTACTACAGGCACACAATTGACAGCCTCAAAAATGCTTTATAATCGCTAAAACCGAAAACAACTAAATATAACAAGAAATATCTTTTAAAAATATAACAAGAAATATCTTTTTAAGAAATATCTTTTAAAAATGTAGTTGGCGTAAACGCTGACTTTTAAATAAAGTTTGCCATTTACTTAAATGTCTAAATAAATAAATAAAATGAAAACAAAAGTTTAACTATTTTTTTTTTTTTTTTCACTTGTAAGTTGCATATTCACCGCATGAAATGTGTGTTAGTATTGTCAAACAACACATTAGTGTAAGTAGATAAAAAATATACTACGGGAGTGCACATCATTTGTGTCCTCACATGCCTTATTATGAGTATATTTCTTCACTATCGAAATATATTGTATGTTAATATTTGATTTAAACGCAGTTTTCTTTCCACACATTTAAATCACACTTTCATAGCCGCGTCATGTGAAAATGGGTCTTATGCGTTTCGGCCAGCGTTTCTTAAACCCAACATGTGCATTTGCACAGTCTGGTCAGAGGCGATGCTGTTCGCTATAAAATCACTCAATATGTTATGGTCTCATTATATATCTCCTGACCAGACTGAGAGATGCGCAGGCTGAGTGGGCTTTATATATGATGGGCGCATATGTAATAAGACCTATTTTCACATGAACGAGGGTCATTAAAAATCTCATTGCGAATTGTAAATAGCAAACTTGTAAATAAGGGAAGCCTATTCAGGCTTTCAGGAACGATTTCCAGACGTGCTTACCAAGTACGGCAAACATTGTGGTTGGATAATTAAACGACTTTCCTCTTATCGTGACACTAAACTATTTCGGTAATGATTGTTTTCTCATCTTGAAAGCAAAATTGAAATTCTGCGAGATGGATATTAACGCGTAATTGTAACTGGGTCACAATTTGTGTCGTTTGAACATACAGAGAGTAGTCCGGAATTCCTTACACTGAACAGTGCTACATCCTTTGCGCTGAGCACAGACACAGTGATATGGCCAAAGTTCAGAGGTTGTATCTCAAATCAGCCTATGAAAACATTCCAAAATATTAATGCGTGTCTGCTGGCTTTATGTAAAAGTCATTAAGATAAAAAGCTGAGTAAAACAGCTACAACGAAAAAACGCATTAGTACCTATGTTTAGGTCAGAGTTGTTGACACCGTGTGAACTGCTCGGGTAACAAATAATGCATAAACATCAATGTACGGGTCAACAGGGCTGTCTTGATGACTACCTAATTCGTGAGTAAAAAGTATTGCTCGCAGATATATTTTTTATTTATTTTCATCAATGATCTTATAATGTATATTTTTAATTTGTATATGGTGTAAAAAATCAAAAGTTTTGTACAGAGAATTGTCATCATGAAATTATAATCTTAGTGAGATAGGTATTTGATATTCCAACAATATTCATTTAATATGATGGTGATTACAAATTGTCTTTATATTCAGTTCTGATTACCATTTTCATCATACTTTCTATGCTTTCAGAACGTCCAAAAAGGGCCATGTTGTTGTTATTTTGTCTAAGTTATCTCTATGAAATAAATAGGATGATAAAAAGTGCACACAAAGCTCAACCTGTGCGTTATGACACTCTCTTTATAAATTTGAATGGCATGTGTTCATTTCAAACTTGCAATTAATTTTGAAAAATGAATTGCGTCTTAATTATGCAATAGCGAACAACTTCAGTGCTTTCAGCGCTTTGATTTTTTTTTGCAATAACCTGTTTTGAAATTCATGACTACTTCATTAACTTGGACAATCTTTCAGTTAACTGAATTTTGTATGTTGATTAATTATCTACATTGTAAACAGAATTGTAAATATTTGTTACAAGTACATGTATGACATGAAGGAAGTCAGGTATTTTGTTACCCCTCTAAACGTGCAGATTATAATGAATAATCTGACATTTGATTCAGCACATCCTGCTCTGTTTCAGTACTTAATTTCTTTGTGAATACAGATTAATGTAATTTTATATGAATAATGTTAATTTATGCGGTTTTGAAGTCAATTGCTTAGATATGGTATGCAGTATGAAATTGAAGTAAGTGGAATGTCAGTGTGAAGTTTTTTTTAAATAATTGCAATGTATCACATGTCTGGGTTCCTAAAATGTATTCTTCCTTTGTATTATTTATTCATAATTTCAGCAATCTTCTACAGATATATGACAAAAAACTTTGTCCCACAGCTTATCTTTTACAGGTCTATTAAGAAATAATTTAAATAATTCTGAAATAAAGTGGGTGACATCTTAAAATTAAAATTTGAGATCAGTCTTTTCAATGCGGCATAAAATAACTAATATCCATTTTATGTGTTTTGCAATTAAAACACATTTTTATTTTCACTTGTTTTATAACAATCAGTTTCATACTATTGTATCAGTAACTTGAAAATTGGTAAACACGGTTGAAAGAGGGATGTTGACTAGTTTTGGTTTAGATTTCAAACATATATAAAAACAAAAATTATTCTCTTTGTTCAAATACTTATGAATTAAGCAATACAATAATTATGAAGTCACAATAAATATCCAAAAAAACATATCTTCAATGTCAATTAAGTACATGAAAGTACAGTCTGTTTTACAAAACTCATTCCGTAATGCAAAATATAGAAAATAACACAAACATGTACATGTAAAGCAGGTCAACAGATAAGGATCGATATATTGTTTTTACGATTTGTATTTGACTTAAAACACATACAAATAAATAATCAATCATAACTAAACAATCAGGAAAATCTGAAAACAAAATGCAATTGATTCATGGTATTCATAGAAAGTTTATATAGACACAGGTTCGGGCTGGTGTCTATTAAAAAATTAGCTTCCATTGTAAAATGCTGAAAAATGTCGGCTGCTGAGGGCAGACAGGCTAGGAATCTTCCATTATGGGCATTGGCGCCCAATATTTTTAATTTGTTATGAGACTCGAACCGTCCGGTAAAGGACGTTGTAAAGAGTATGCTTTCAGTTTTAATTGTGGGGGTGGTGATACACTCTTAAATATTCGGTTCAAAACACTGCAAGGATGATAAACTGGGGGAAAGGATTAAATGTTATAAATAGCTTGTAGTAAAAACTAATTGACATGAAATCTGATATGTTTTCCTGTAAAGGTCATGTTGTATCTCGGATCAACTTGTATTGACAGCATATCTTGGTATGATAGTTTTTAACTCTGTTCCCCTACTTGAGGCTAACGCGTCTGTAATATTATACATCACTATGATTGACTTTTAAGTTGTAAATTAAGGAATATTTTATCCTCATCAAGTATTAGAGGATAGAACCATACATAGTTCCGAAAATTCATGGCGATATATATATAAATTATATATAATGTATAAAAATAAAATTTAAGGTGAGTATTATAACAGTGACATGATGAGGCTTAGCAATGGAGGCAAGGCTTTTCTAGCGCTTAAAATACAATTCTCACTTTATATTTAACTTAAAATATCATTTTAGTCTTAAAATATCATTTTACACGCAGATATATCGAACGATGCAAATAGGATCTTGGAATCCCAGTTAAGCACTGGTATTTTTATGCCCCAGAAGGAGGGCATATAGTGATCGGACCGTCCGTCTGTCTGTCTGTCCGTCTGTCCTTCCGTCACACTTTGTGTTTAGGTTTCTCATAAATTATTAAATTCTCATAACTTCTATGTCGCTTCAGATGTAACCTTCATATTTGGCATGCATATGCACAAAAATTTTGACCCCTGTGACCTTGACCTTAGGGTCCGCATTTAGGTTTCGAGATCTGCGTTTAGGTTGCGGAAAATGCTCATAACTTCTATGTCCCTTGAGATATAACCTTCATATTTGGTATGCATGTGTATATTGACAAGGCCTTTCCATGTGCTCACAAATTTTGACCCCTGTGACCATGATCTTAAACTTAGGGTCCGTGTTTAGGTTTCGAAATCTGCGTTTAGGTTTCGAAAAATGCTCATAACTTCTATGTCCCTTGAGATACATGTATAACCTTCATATTTGGTATGCATGTGTATATGGACAAGGCCTTTCCAATAACGCATACAAATTTTCACCCCTGTGACCTTGACCTTGAACTTAGGGTCCCGTTAAGGTTTCAAAATCTGCGTTTAGGTTTTGAAAAATGCTCATATCTTCTATGTCCCTTGAGATATAACCTTCATATTTGGTATGCATGTATATATGGACAAGGCTTTTCCATATGCACAAACATTTTCACCCCTTTGACGTTGACCTTTAACTTAGGGACCGCTTTTAGGTTTCAAAATCTGCGTTTAGGTTTCGAAAAATGCTCATATCTTCTATCAAAGCGTTAATAGGGGGCATATGTCATCCTATGGTGACAGCTCTTGTTTACAGATTAAATTGTATATGCAAAGCATAATACCATTGTTTTGCGCAAATACCTTACTAAGTCAGTAATAATAAGTCTACACAATAATTATAACTTCAGACTTGAGTATGATCAGTTATAATAACCAGTTAGCCAGACACATACAAATGTGGGGTATAATACATAGGTTTATTCTTATTTGATATTTATAAAACGATACAATTGTATTTTGAATGTTTATAAAAGATTTCTGTATGGAAAGTGTAACTAAGAAGCCAATTGAAATATTAAAGGGATTTGTTCACTGTTTGGGGAATTTTTTGAAGTGTGTCAATGGATGCCTTAAATTGCTTGGTTTTAACCATGGAACTGTAGAGATCGTTTATAATGAAATTTTGGAGAGAAAAGCATTTCTTCCCAGCTGTGCTCAAACCTTTGTCCATTGGAAATTATATAGCCTAAACCACTCAACCATACTCCGTACTGACTGTTACATACCGGTATTTGTAAACATGTTACTGCATACCTAGGACAATAATCAGGAGATTCCACGAAACCTTGCATGCTTTTTT
Organism: Dreissena polymorpha; assembly: GCF_020536995.1. Lineage (NCBI taxonomy): Eukaryota > Metazoa > Mollusca > Bivalvia > Myida > Dreissenidae > Dreissena > Dreissena polymorpha. The sequence goes on along the minus strand of NC_068355.1, from coordinate 193,901,090 downwards.
ATAGCGGAAAGCGTTGCCTCTGACCAGACTAAGCAAGTGCGCAGGCTGGGCTTTAGCTACACAGGCCGCATATGCCATAAGACCAATTTTCATATGACGCGAATGAAACAGTGTTATTTGCATGTGTGTAAAAAAACTGCGTTTTAATCAAATATCAAATGTTTCGATGCAATTCTTGAACCCTTAAACCTTTAATTATGGGCATAAAACAACTGATCCAGCATTATAATTTATATGAGGAAGATTTAAATAACTTAAAATCATAAATATAAATGTTGCTGTAAGGCAGATCATTAGCTGTTGTAAGTTTAGGTCAGTACTTATCATATATGTTTGAATTAAGATGCTGCAAACAATCACTATTGTGCTTCATGCAACTCCTGTGTCCTTAGCAGAGCTACAGATAAGCTTTTTGGGGTAATTGGGTAATACCCTTCAAAATAAGAATGAATTGGGTAATGGAAAACGTGATTGGGTATCCAAAAGTATGATGCCTGCTCATATAAAAAAATAATTGGGTATTTGTACCAAAACAAACAAGTGAATTGGGTATTTGCAATAAAACGTGAATTTAGCTTCTCAAAACCGTACCTACATAAAGTCACCGTTATGTATTCAATTGCAGTATAGGTTGTTCCATCTTTCTGCTATCAGATTCAACAATCTGAAGACAAGGGAATTTTTCAACCCACTCATCGAATGTGTTTTTACTTGTTTTTGTTCCAATAATATGGGCCAGTACTTTTGTTTTAGAAACCCAACACACCCCATCATAGGGGTTTGGAACGGTATTGTGGTAGTATAATATAGTGTATTTTGACCGAAAATGCCCCAAACAAAATTCATTATAGTTATCAACTATGCCCTTTGCAATTGTTTTATATTTAGATTGATTTACCACGACAAAGGAATCTAAATGTTTTTGTATTTTTTGGCGAAACTTTTCGTCTGCCTCGAGATGCCATTTTGTTTGACTCGCATTTGTTATCATCTAAACGATTGGTAAATACGTTACCCATTGTGCCACACCGGTCTGTGATAATAACGTAGTGACGTCACCATCTATGTATAGAATGATATGTTACCAGATAAAAACAAGCGCTTGTCGATTAAGACTCGATTCAAGACGGCCAAAACAAAACGGGATTTTTCATTACGCATAGAAGGCAGCTCGAATTGGGTATCGGCGATTTGTTTTGCGTACCGGTACGCACAAATTTTGAAAAAATTGTGTATCCACCTATTTTTTATTGCGTGTTTACGCAAATACGCAGCTTATCTGTAGCTCTGGTCCTTAGAGTTAATGTACAAGTCAAACTAACATAGGTAAAATATTTGCATGAGTTTGTTCAAGGCATTTTAATATTAAGACAATTAACAAAACATGTATGATGACCCTAACATTTGGTTGATATACTCTTTGTATGTGTCCAAACATATGTCATCAGTGCATAGGTGATATATTTTACATGATAGTTAACATCATGCAAATATTTGCTGTTGTTTTTAGCTCACCTCAGCACAATGTGAGCTATTGTGATTGCCTGTTGTCTGTCGTCCATTGTGCGTTGTGTGTCGTGCAGCGTTAACATTTGCCTTGTTTACACTCCAGAGGCCAAATGTAGTGTCCGATCTTTATGAAATTTTATAAAAAGATTTGTGCCATGTATATCTTGGACCAGTTTGAAAATGGTTTGGGTTGGTTGACAAACATGGACGCAAGGGGGCGCTGTATTTTTTCCTTATATGGCTTTAGTAAAACCTTGTTAACACTAAAGAGGCCACATTTATTCTCCAATCATCATGAAACTCGGTTTGAATATTTATGTCAATGATATCTTGGACAAGTTTGGAAATGGTTTTGGTTGGTTGAAAAACATGGCCGCAAGGGGGCGCAATAATTTTTCCTGAAATGGCTATTGTAAAACCTTGTTAACACTCTAGAGGCCACATTTATTGTCCGATCATCATGAAACTCGGTTAGAATATTTGTGTCAATGATATCGTCGACGAGTTTGGAAATGGTTTTGGATTGTTGAAAAACATGGCCGCAAGGGGGCGCCATATTTTTTCCTCTTATGGCTTTTGTAAAACCTTGTTAACACTCTAGAGGCCACATTTATTGTCCGATCGTCATGAAACTTTGTTAGAAGATTTGTCCCAATGATATCTTGGACGAGTTTGAAAAAGGTTCCTGTTGCTTGAAAAACATGGCCGCAAGGGGCAGGGCATTTTTCCTTATATGGCTATTTATGGATACAGTAAAACCTTGTTTACACTCTTGAGGCTACATTTACTGTCCGATCTTCATGCAATTTGGTCAGAAGATATGTACCAATGATACCTTGGACGAGATCGATAACGATTCTGATTGATTGAAAAACATTTGTGAGGCATTTTTCATCATATGCCTATAGTAAAATCTTTAAACTCTTTAAGTCACATATATTGTCCAAACTTCATGAAACTTGGTCAGAAAATTTGTTTTAATGATGAATATAAAAATGTTTCTTGTCTGTTCAAAAACATGGCTGCCAGGGGAGAGCAATTTATACTTATATAGCTATAGTAAAGCCTTGTTAACGCTCTAAATGTTTAATGTATAGTTCACTATTTATGACACTTGTCAGAACATGTGGTCTTATGTTGTCTTGGGCCGCACTGAACAGGTCAGTTTCTTTGTATTTTAGGTGAGCGACTTTTAGGATTTTCAGGCTCTCTTGTTGTAATTATTTTAATTTTGATACACAATGGTATGTAAAGCATAGCAAAACATTGCGAGACATGAAGTAAGAGAGCCTATTGTTCGCAACTGTCATACAGGTGCTGGCGTCTCCAGTTCCTGTTTAAACCATTTATTTTGGTACATCCTTCTTAGATTACATGATTCAAAAGCAGCCATGTCTAGATTCCTTTGCTGATATGTAAATGTGTGTAATATAAGCACCAAACTTGTTATTTTGCAATATTGAAATAATTGCATGCCAAAAGCCAGTAAAAAAGTGCTTAACTTGCTTTTATAAAAAGGTATATATGGTAAACATGTAAACAGATATGATGAACCTTATTTTATGAGGGATAATATATTCAATGTTTGATTTTAGTCAAACGCAGGTGTTCATTGTCCATGAAGGGGCCTTGCGTGTCATTAAAAGCATGATAACATACAAACATGCCAAGTTCACAATTTTATAGCTCATTTCCTTTTTTATAGAGCTTATAAGAATGACATTGATTATTTTTTAAATTGGTATTTCATTTAATGTATCCATGTTTGCAGTTTAATCATTTAACTCTAATCTCTTAACGAGAAACACTGTCTGCAAGAAGAGAAAATACAATGTTGTACTGCTGTTGATACCTGACAAATACAATATTCAAAATGTTAATTATAATACTCTTATATTTTTTCTAAATTGTGTTATATATATTTGGTGGGTAAGGGTTAGGGTGCAAAGTACTTGGCGCAAATAATGACTTGCCTTGAAAGGGCTTTAATGGAGCTGATGGAGTCTTTAAATTTGGGTTATCAGTGCAAAGTTCTGTTTATCCTGCACAATACATCTAGGTTGTGGAATGTCAATCCTCCAAACCATTACAAACAACAGCTAATAGATTTATACATGAACTAATAACAGGAACCTGTTTTACTATGCTTTTTATGCATTTCTTAGATAAATGCAGTTATAATACCCTATTCCAGTAATGTAATGAATAATTAAATAAAACTTATCAGTGATTTTTATGTCCCCCACTATAGTAGTGGAGGACATATTGTTTTTGCCCTGTCTGTTGGTTGGTTGGTCTGTTGGTTGGTTGGTCGGTCTATTGGTTGGTTGGTCTGTTGGTTGGTTTCCGCCAACTTTAACATTTTGCAATAACTTTTGCTATATTGAAGATAGCAACTTCATATTTGGCATGCATGTGTATCTCATGGAGCTGCACATTTTGAGTGGTGAAAGGTCAAGGTCAAGGTCATCCTTCAAGGTCAGAGGTCAAATATATGTGGCCCAAATCGCTTATTTTATAAATACTTTTGCAATATTGAAGATAGCAACTTGATATTTGGCATGCACGTGTATCTCATGGAGCTACACATTTTGAGTGGTGAAAGGTCAAGGTCAAAGTCATCCTTCAAGGTCAGAGGTCAAATATATGTGGCCCAAATCGCTTATTTTATGAATACTTGTGCAATATTGAAGATAGCAACTTGATATTTGGCATGCATGTGTATCTCATGGAGCTGCACATTTTGAGTGGTGAAAGGTCAAGGTCATCCTTCAAGGCCAAATATATGGGTCAATATTGCTCATGTAATGTCACTTCTGCAATATTGAAGTTAGCAATTTTATATTTGAAATGCGTGTGTATCTCAAGGAGCTGCACATTTTGAGTGGTGAAGGGTCAGGTCAAGGTCATCCTTCAAGGTCAAAGTCATATAGGGGGACATTGTGTTTCACAAACACATCTTGTTTTCGTTCCAATTCGGGTCTGGCTCTGTAAGTTGAACTTTAGTTAACATTATATTCAAATCACTTGTAGGCCCAATTTAAGAGTGTTTGTTAGCAAAAAATCAACACTTATTTCCCAAAATTAGTGGGGAAAAAAAAAGAATTTTTCCCAATCCAAAGGGGCCAGGCCCCATTCCCAAAGTGGTGAAAACAAAACACTGCTAATTTTTGCCACAAAAAGTGGGGACATTGTAATAATGAAAAGAAAATATTTGTTTTACCAAATTTATGAGCATGTTATTATGTTATTTAAAAGGAATGTTTATTTTGTGATTTGTTGTAAAGTTGTTATTTAATGCTCATTTAACCTTTGTTGTGAATTTTCTTCAGTTGCCGTTATTGACACCAAAAATTAGCGGTTAAAGTTGTGATTGTTAGGCAAAAGTTAAATTGCCCATTTGGAAATATTTATTTCATTATCATAAATAATCATAATAGCCGCCATTTTTTCATTTGATAAAAACTGCCCGCTATAATCCTACAGACTGAAGGTAATCACTTTTTCACAAAAATTAATATGTTTGAACAAGATGTGCACAAATGTGTTTGTCTTTGTGTTTGTGCACTTCTACATTGACAGCTTATGTTGGGCTGTTCACATAAAGGTTTCCCCAAAAAAATGTTTGTTTATAAATCCTTTTCAATATTGGGTGTATCTCGCTGAGGCTTTCAAAGTTGAATTATTTTAAGGTGTAGATGATTGATGAAAAAGGAATTTGTTGCGATGATAAGTTTTGGCAGAATTATTTCCCTTTGTTCTGTGTTCTCACTAAGGAATTGATAGTCACAAACTGTATGGGTTCAACTCTCCTAATTACTGGGTGGGTCTTGTGCAAACTTCCACAGTCTAATAGTGTTTTTCTCAGGCTGTTTTGCCCCCTTTCTAAGCCATTTAGCGCGACGCTGCCCTTTCCAAAGGTCGCCACCCTGCCTTTTCATGACATGAGCACCTGCTGTTTTCCGCACCCTTATTGATATTATCTTAATTGCCCTTTGTCCAAACTACTTCGCTGACTAGTATCAGAGTATGGTCCTAAGGCCGCGAAGATTCCCTCGGTTGTAAATTAGTCATGCGTGAATAATCCCGTTTCAATATTTATCGATAATTTCAGTGGCTTATACCAAGCACACTAGTTGGTCGGTAATCTGTACTCGTTCACAATAAAATCATGGACAGTTACTTAGGAGTCATGGACAGTTACTTAGGATAATTCTATTGAAAACCTAGATTTTCCTCGTGGAAAATGTGCATTTCATGCATTATACAGTATATCAAAACATTTATTTCAGATTTAGATAATTAATTATTGAAATAATTTTTTTTTTAACTTTAAATACATAAGTTAACCTTATCCAGTGTAGAAATTATAACATATTGCATAATTAAATTATCTGTTGCCTTGAATTTGTTTAAAAAACAGCAAAATATGTTAAATTGATTATTTAAGACTTTCCTTATTTTCCCCAAAATCCGGCGTTTCGCGTGATTTTTTTCCCCCAAATCAGGCATTTGCGCGTTTTTTTTTCCCCTCAAAAAAGGCCAGGCCCATTCCCCAAAATCAGATAAAAAACCCTGGCCTTGAAAAACTGTGGTGCCTGGTATACCATGATATACCAAGAATCTTCTCAAGTATGATATATTATTGTTAAATGCCCATTAAACATTGCATGGGTATTCCTGGTATTTAAAAAAGCCCGTACCTGATCACAAAACAAACGGACCTGAAACTTGCTCAGAACATATTTTCTTATATCATCTGAGCTGAGTTTGAAAATGGTCCTGGTTCATTGAAAAAACATGGCAGCCAGGGGCAGGTTAGTTTCCCTTATATGGCTATAATAAAACCTTGTTAACACTTTGGAAGCCAACTTTATTTTCAAATCTTCATGAAAAACTTTGGAATGATATCTCAGGCAAGTTTTTTGTCTGTTTAAAAGCATGGTCGCCATGGGCCGGGGCAGTTTTCCTTTTATGGCTATAGTGAAACATGTATTTATTGTCTAATCTTCTTGAAACTTGGTCAGAACATTTGCCCAATTAAATTTTGGCTTCAGAGTTTAAAACCAATTACATGGCATCATTAAGGTCAATTAAAAAAAATCTTGTTAGCAATCTACAAGTAACTTTTTATGCTCCCCATATATATATATCGGGAGCATATAGTTGCCAGTTTGTCCTTCCGTACTTCCGTTCGGTCACACTTTTGTTACAGTTTCTCATAGCACCTTCAATACTTTACCGATCTCTTTCATATTTGGCATCTAGATACCTTGCATGGACCGCTACCTTTTAATGACGTTTGAGTTCATTGGGGTCAAGGTCAAGGTCACCAAGGCTAATAATAGACTTTTGTTACAGTTTCTCATAGCACCTTCAATACTTTACTGATCTCTTTCATATTTGGCATGTAGATACCTTGCATGGACCTCTCTCTTTTGATGACGTTCGAGGTCACTGGGGTCAAGGTCACCAAGGCTAATAATAGACTTTTGTTACAGTTTCTCATATCACTTCAATACTATACCGATCTCTTTCATATTTGGCATGTAGATACCTTGCATGGACCTCTACCTTTTGATGACGTTTGAGGTCACTGGGGTCAAGGTCAAGGTCACCAAGGCTAATAATAGATTTTTCCGTCACACTTTTGTAACAGTTTCTCATAGCACCTTCAATACTTTACTGATCTCTTTCATATTTGGCATGTCGATACCTTGCATGGACCTCTACATTTTGATGAGGTTTGAGGTCACTGGGGTCAAGGTCACCAAGGCTAATAATAGACTTTTGTTACAGTTTCTCATAGCACCTTCAATACTTTACCGATCTCTTTCATATTTGGCATGTAGATACCTTGCATGGACCTCTACCTTTTGATGACGTTTGAGATCACTGGGGTCAAGGTCACCAAGGCTAATAATAGATTTTTCTGTCACACTTTTGTTACAGTTTTTCATAGCACCTTCAATACTTTACCGATCTCTTTCATATTTGGCATGTAGGTACCTTGCATGGACTTCTACCTAATTTGATGAGGTTTGAGGTCACTGGGGTCAAGGTCACTGAGGCTAATATTAGATTTTCTCAAGGTCTCACTTTTTTCCACACAATTACCCCATATATATCGACAAAGCATAATTGGGGAGTTTTACTGATATCCTTTTTTGAAAAATATTCCTGAAACTTGGTCACAACAGTTGTTCTAATGATATCTCAGCTCGAAAATAAAAATGTGCCAAGAAATTAATGTTTTATTAAGTACTTTGATTATTCTTAACAACACCTCATAATATATGGTTCCTGGATTTCAGGTGAGCACTTTTGGGCACATGGCCCTCTTGTTTTCTAGTACATGTATTAGTATTCATTATGAAATGTCTCATTTCTTATATTAACCATGACATATTATAAGCATCTTGAATTCACTTGTCCTTGTATTTCCCCTATTGTCAGTTTATGTCCAGAGACTGGCCAGTTTTTAATATCCATATTGCCAGACATGACTTCACTGCAGATTCTGTATATGGTGATATTTTACGCAATGGACAATATATCTTTAGTCGGCCATGGACCCCATTTTTTTCATGCGCTTGAATTGTCTCTATAATCTGATTTTCATAGCTTTATAGAGTTTGGTGCAGATTTGTGCGTGACTTCAGTGAGCATAATTATTCTCGCTTGTGTAGTTTGACAAGCAATAACTCCACTTGCCCGCTTAAAGATTTTCAGGTTCATAGCGCCTGTCACCCTTGACAACTGACATGCCAGCTGTCAATCAAATTGTTCTGGGTTATCATATCAGCCAATCATTGCTGAGGCAGCTGGATACACGCCCTCCACACAGAGGTCAGCGATTTTCCTTGTCCAATTGGGAAAAGTTCCCGTACCGGTCCAATTGGGAAAAATTGAGTCGTGAAAACCTCAAAATTGGGAAAAATCAAGTCGTGAAATCCTTAAATTGGGAAAATCGCGTCGTGAAGTTTGGGTCTTGTTGAATACATTATACAGTTCATACTTAATTGAACATACCCATTAAAATAATATTTGCAGGCATGCCTTAAAGACCATTAAGTAATAAAGTTGATATAAATAGCAAAATAGTATAGAGAACACACAAAATTAATTACTAGTTGTTTAAATCTCTTGTAAAGCAATGTCTCTGTCTTTCATTTTTTTGAAAATTTCAACAATCTTTGATGTTTGATCATCTATCAGTTGCTGGCATCCCTATCTGCACAGCATCATTAGTGCTGTCAATGTGTCCTGTGATAGACGGTTCCGATTGGTCGTGCAAACATTGTTCTTTAGACTGAACACCCTTTCCACAGAGGCAAGGTTACAAACCGACGTAAAACAGTACGCTGGCTGCCTGACAAGAAAACCGGAAACAGTAACGACTCAATTGATTGCACGCGCTGAATTATAAAACCCGAAATTAATCGAGCGCGTGGTTACACACAACTATACTATTTTCTTTGTTCGCTAGCCGAAAGTTGGGTTTTGTTACGAAACTTTCGATCGTTTTGAGAAAAAATTCGGACGCCGATTGGGATTTTTTCAGATGCCGATTGGGAATTTGCGAATTTTCGCTCGATTGGGAAAGTACCGTTTACCGGTACTTTATAAAGAAGGAGGAAAATCGCTGGAGGTGTATCCAATAACTGTGCATGTCACAGATCAAAACTGACTGTAGATACTGCTTGAACAACAAAAGCAAAATTATAGAAAAGGTTTCCACATTTCAAAATGAATTCACCACAAATTATCAAAAAGGTTTTCCAAAAAACAACATTTAGAGTATTTTCCTATGCAGGATAGTTTAATTTTTTTTATGAAACTGATAGTCCATTTATTTGGCATGGGCCATGATTTTAGACTTGATTCAGATAGAAAGTTGGTAAAAAGCATTATTCCTACTTCATACGTTGTGGGGGTAAATTTATACTGTATAGTTTTAGTTATATTCATTGAAATTCCACAGGATAAGGCTAAAGTATCATAATATTAACCCTGTATTATGCAGTCTTCTAATAAGGCATAATTGTCTAACCATATTTCTGTTTCTGTATTTCACATATATGAACATCCAAACACTTGTCATAAATGTACATCCACCTTTTTACATTCTCAACATATTTTCTAAATATGTGTGCACATGTTGCATGTTAACTGCTTATTCATGACCTCTGGGGTAGTGTGGTTTTGTACATTACTTGATGAAGTTAAAAATAGCCATGCTGAGGGATCATAATGTTTTCTATAAATAAAGAAACGTCTTGAAGGCTGACATAGTAGTAATTGTTCAACGGTCATTTGAGAATAAGGGTCAATTGCAGTCAACGGTCAGTCTGGATCCCCCCCCACGAAAATCATTCTATAATACACTTGAGAATAACGGTCAATTGTCCATAGCGGCCAACGGCCAGTATAAAATTATTTCACTTCGAAAGTCATGTTTAAACTGAAAACAACGTTCACACGACAGTCGTTTCGAGTCGCAAAAATGAAGAACACAAATGAAACAGGTGCAATAACAATAAAAATGTGCATTCATATCGCAAAAGCATTAGTGCGTGACAAAGTCAATAGATTTTATCTCTGATAAGATGTAAAAGACAACACTAAGCTGGCGAGTGCTGGTATAAGAAGATAGTAAAAGCATTAGTGATCGTTCAGGAAAATATACATTGAATTGCAACTTTTATAACAAACTAAATATTTTTAAGTAAGTTTGTGAACACTCTAGCAGTCACATGGTTTGCCTTATTTTCATGAAACTTGCTCAGGCCATCATTCTGTTCTAATGCTGAATTCAATAATGGTTCTGGTCCATTGAAAAACATGGCTGCCAGAGGGGCGGTCAGTTTTCCTTATACAGCTTTTGCTAACACTAAGAACACTCTAGAAGTCATATTGTTTGCCTAATCATCATGAAATATACTCGGAGGTTCTTCTTAGGATATCATGGCACATATTTTAAATGGATGCGCTCCATTTTAAAGCATGCCCTCAAGAGGGCTTTGCAGGTTTCCTTATCTGGCTATGGTTAAACGTTGTAAAAACTAACGAAGTCTCCTGAAGTAGATTTATATTTGATTTATGTATTAATTTCAAAATCACATTCATGAACATGAATCTACCTAAAGAAGGAGTTTACATGCTGGGTTTCAGTACACTGCTGCTCATTGGCTGTTTAACTTCGGTATTTTAATACACTATTTCTAATTGGTCGGAGTTAAAAACCATCCTGAAAAGGAAAATTGAAAGATACCAGTTTTTAAATTGTACACATTTATATCAGATTAAAATTGTTTTGATATAAAAAATTTGCAAGAAAATTTTTAATTAGAAAATCGAAGGTCAAAGGTCGAATGCATATTAAAAAGTTGTGCAATTTTCACACGAAAAACCTCAGATATTGATAAACTGGAACTCTTTTATAACAGAGCCAATTTGGTCCAAGCTGCGAACCCTAGTTATAAACGGAACTGCAAAATGAGTATGGCAGTTACTGGGATGGATATTTAGGACGTTTATAAACATAAAGGTCAAAGGTTTTTGATAATTATGTACTGTTGGCGATCGTATTAAAACTGTAGTTTGGTTGTTAATGTGAAGAGATATGCAATCCAGGTTTGAACTTTTTTAATAACGTTAAAATGTATAACTGACATTAATAAACAACAATAATAATGATGACGTCAACTTAATTTCACTATTCAAGGCGACGTGGCAGGATGTTCCGCCAAAATCACAACATGTGGAGATGCTTTGACCTATGATTTAGTGGCCGGCAGGACACATTATTAGTCAAGGAGCGGTTTTATAACTATATACGTAAGTAAACTTGTTGGGTCACACGGACATCGAATGTTAAAATAACCTCATAACAGAAATTGCAGACTTGACTGTCAGTTTAGATGTCAAACATTTTGTATTGGTCATGTGGAGTTATGAAATTCGTATCAAGGCTATTGCTTTCAAACTTCAAATACTTTCATACTACCATAGGGTACTGTACCTGGCAAGTAGAACTTGACCTTGACCTTTGAATGACCTTGACTCTCAAGGTCAAATTATTAAAATTTGCTTAATCTCCATGACTTCTTTATTTTGATCAGATATGATTCATACTTTGACAAAACAACACTTACCTGACAAACCACAATAAACTCCACCCAAACCATCCCCCACGCCCCACCCCAGAATATCCCCCCTCCAATTTTTTTTTTCCCTTTTTTTTTCTTATTTTTGAAAGATCATCTAATAAATTACCACACCATCTAACTATACCCCCCTTTCAACCTTCCCCCCGATCTCACCCCGACCTTCCTACCACCCAAAAAATTCTTTTTTATTCCCCCGAAGGAGGGAATATAGTGATCGGACCGTCAGTCCGTCTGTCTTTCCGTCACACTTTGCATTTAGGTTTCACGTTTATGTTTAGAAAAATGCTCATAACTTCGTTGTCGCTTAAGATAGCAACTTGATATTGGCATGCATGTGTATCTCATGGAGCTGCACATTTTTGTGGCACTTCTGTCCTTATGTTATCTATTGGTTCTCAAAGTTCGTTTTAAGTCGCGTTGTGTAATTTTTTGTTTTGACTTAAATGTCCCAGGTTCGTAAATTACTCACCAGTTTGCAAAATAAGGCAACAAGTCTTTCTAGCATATAACAACTTTTATTCTTGATTAAATGATCGTATATATATTGTATTGTAAACATATCTTATTCTTATTAGTATGTAATTCTTCTTTAAGAAATTGAGACAAGAAATAATCAGTAAAGAAATAAACGAGATACTCCAACACAAAATATAATCTGTCCAGAAAAACAAATGTCCAAATATCCGTCTCTCTTGCACTATCCCGTGAAGCCAGAAATTGGGATGTTCATTGTGCGCTACCACAAAAGGCTCGGCTCGAGGCTCTAACAAGGTCCGTTTTATACAAAAATAGTTACCTTGGCGTTGACCCACTTGTTTTAAGGAGTAAACAGCCTTATCCATCACTTTGACATAAGCTCATAACCATAAAAAATATAACTATAAACGGGTTATAACAATGTCCATCACTTTCTGGTTGTTAAATTATTTCTTACTATTTAGGCTTATTTAACCTGTTTATATAAGCTGTTTATATAAGCAGTTCGTGTATAATTAACCCTATGTTGACTGCCAGATATGGTCGAATGTACGTCATTGTTGTCTACTATGTATTTCGCCAGTGACCATGCATCTCTAGTTACTAGGACAATGATGACTAAACAGAAAAAGTGTCACATTTTGAGTGGTGAAAGGTCAAGGTCAAGGTCATCCTGAAAGGTCAAAGGTCAAAGATATATTATTTCTGAAGATACTGTAAAAAATGACCACAACCCCACACTATTCACCTATACACCCCTCTCCACCCCTACCCCTCTTACTTTTTGATTTAAGTATTAAGATAGGCCCTTCTACTTTAAAAAGAAAAATAGATAAGCAGTCTGCACCCGCTAGGTGGTGCTCTTGTTTAATGATATTATGACATGTTATATATATATATATATATATATATATATATATATATATATATATATATATATATATATACCAATACATAGTGCCAGTTACGCGGTCTCTGTAGTTTTCAGACTGTACTTACGAGGTCAATAAAAAAAACGGGGTCTATATACAACCCCGCAATCTAGGCTCCTTTAATTACTATGAGGGGGGTGTAGGGGAGGTAATGCAATCAAATCTCACAATAAGGTCTTAAATCGAAAACCACAATCACGTCTGAAATTGAAATTGTATATACCTCGCAAATAAGTTCGCTATATATATTCCTTGTATAAGACGTTAAATAAATGGCGTGTTCATAAATAACAATATATAAGGTACCCTTATATACCTTAATTCGTGTTAATATCGGATAAAAAAGGGTATGGAGATACACGTGTTTAAAGTGGGAACCCCATGACCTATGTCTAAATCAGAGACCCCGTAACTGGTCATATGTGTGAATATATATATATATATATATATATATATATATATATATATTTATAGTTACAGCAGGGCTTGCACTTATAAGTGGCATACGGCCGTATATTACACCCGATAATTGTTTCCATACGCTGATAACAAAACCCCATAATGTTGACTGTACTTCCAAAAAATTGGTCATATGCTGAAAATAGCAAACCGTTATGTAAGCTGTCGATTTAAATAATGCTTCAATCAACACTGCTTTCTGCAGACTCGATGTGTTTTGCACCGATTATTTTTCCCGCAGGCGATAAGCAAGTTTATTGTTTGTTGTTTACATAACGGTTACACAATTTACCCCCGCACGGATCGCAAATTGACCGTGACAAAGCAGTTGTTATAACGATACACTCGTGCCTCTTAGCGCATGCCGTTAGTTGTCTAATGATTATGTGATAATTGATTAACCATCTGATAATTGCAGGTTTTTTGCATACATCATGATTAAAGAAAGTCTGCAAAAATAATTAAAGAAAAACTAAATTGATCAAAGGTCTTTTAATTACGTAGATCCACTACCCACTACTGTATTAAGTCCAGTGAGTTTTGTCAGTTTGTTAATCCATCGATAATTACGAGTAACACCCATCGTATATAGACTGGAATCACAGTTCAGTTTTTATATTAACAAGTCACAATACTACACATTAACATTGAGAAATTATCCGAGTAGAATTAAATTGCAACGTCATGACCTTCGACATAAATGCAAATGGCAGACATATTTCAACATTCAACCCGCGTTCAATTCAAAGCTGGCAATTCAAATTACAAGCAATTGTCATTAAATAATGGAGAAAGCATTAACTGGATTTAACAAACATTTGATAAGGTTTCTTAAACCAGATAACAACAATGACAATTTGGATTATTAAAGTTAAACAGGTAAGGCATTATTAAGTGTACATATTTCAGATATGTTTAGTATTCGGATAAACAGTAGTAGATATACTAGATCTGATAGATCTTCAGAAAATCTTTCAGAAAAAAGGAGAAGTCACTTCTTCCTATTGTTAAGGCCTAGGGTAATCTTTTCAAAACGTATATTAGAAATTGATGAAAATGAATCTAATCAGAAAACAAAAAACCCCAAAGCAATTGAACCACCGCATTGTGCGATTCATTGTGACTTTGTTGTTGACTATTTTAATTGTTTGTGAATAAAGCAAAATAAAATTCATCCCTTGTATGATATATCTAGTGACTTTCACAGATGCACAGTTACCCAAAATGGATTTGAAGAGTTTGTGATCATTAACACAGTTGACATTCCTTTAACATCACCATTTAAGTTGTTTGGACTTCCAATATTTCTGATTGGGACTTCCTTAAGTAAAGGTCAGGAAGTCAGGACTTCCAAAACTTATTTCTTAGTGCAAGCCCTGTTACAGAAGCAAAGGAACGTTTTAAGACAATTTAACATTGTTATTGTTTAGTACCATAAGGACATACATGCCTGAATTGTTCTGGTCCAAATTGGGACATTCCATAAAAATCATCGGGACATTTTACTTAAAAGCATGACACTTAAAATGATAAATCATGCAACCTTTACTGTAGTCAGTAATCAGTACACTTGGAGACTTTTCTAACGCAACACTTTTCAAACTTGAATTTCTCAGTAAGGGGTTGAGATTTGTATTTAAAATTTTAAATGTGATCATTTGACTACATTCTGAGCAAGCTCATGATAAAATCATTCATCCGTGACGATTTGACGCTTAAACACATTGGGTATGTACAGCTTCGTCTTTTTTGCCATGGAAATGGTGAAATGCAATATTATTATAAATTTATTTCAATTTCCTCATTTGAGATGGTTTCTTACACCAGGAAAACATAAGATTAATTATAAAAAAATGTATGGCTCATATGAATATTCAGAAGCGTAACCACGCATTTTGGCAAATTGAATGCTACCTACCCCATGTGCTTAAGCGTCTGATCGTCACGGATGAATGTATTTATCATTAGCTTCCACCAAATGTAGTCAAATGATCACATCTACAATTTGAAATGAAAATCTTTACTTGTAAGAGATATACTCAGTATATGAATATATTATAGAGATATTCAAGTTTGAAAAGTGCTGCGTTAGAAAAGTCTCCAAAAGTCATTCGCAGGTAACCTGCAATTAGCCAAAATGCGCTGTTGCGCTCCTAAATATTCATGTGACCCATACATTTTTCAAAACCGGACGTATTATAGTTTCACCCTTTGTGGGCGGTTGGCGGGCGGCGTCCACAGCAGTGTCCGCTCTCTAATTCAAATAGTTTTCATCTGATCTTCATCAAACTTGGTCAGAAGTTGTTTCTAGACAATATCTAGGTCAAGTTCGAATATGGGTCATGCTGGGTCAAAAACTAGGTCACGGGGTCACTTACTGCATTTCAAGGATTTAGCATGGTGTCTGCTCTCTAATTGAAGTAGTTTCCATCTGATCTTCACCAAATTTGGTCAGAAGTTGTGTCTAGATGATATGTAGGTCTGACAAGTACAAATATGGGTCAAGGTAAAGTTATCAAGTTGCACAAAACCTTCAAACGGGTGTATCGTGTGACAGTTTGGCACTCTTGTTTAAAACTATTTTATGTTATCTTGTTGTAAGAATCCACTTAAAGTGATAAAATTGAAATCAATTTATAGTAATATTGCATTTCACACATTTCCACGGGCAAATGGATGAAACCATTCACACCCCACGTGCTAAAGCGTTTGATCTTCAAGGATGAATGATTTCACAGTGAGCTTGCTCAGAAAGTATTATAATGATCACATGTAAAACTTAAAATCAAATTCTTAACAAATTACTGAGATATTCAAGTTTGGAAAGTGTTGCGTTAGAAAAGTCTCCAAGTGTATATTACTTACAAAAACACATAAAATCTGGCCTATATAGACGAAAAATGTGCAGTGATTCATTTTGAAACCTACATCAGTGTGTCCCTGGGACTCCAATATTTTGAAACAATGGGTCCAAACTGAAAACAATGGGTTCCAGATTGTGTCTTTGTAAATTTGTTACAAATAATCTACTTAACATGATACGCCTAAGCCAGGGGCTCTTTGTGCAATTTTAGAGCTAAAAATATAGGTTTATAACAAGTACAGGGCTCTATCTTGGCTCAGATTTTAGGGAGAAGTCACTTCTCCCTCAGCTCACAGTAGGGAGAAGTTTTTAAAAATAGGGAGAAGTTTTCAGAATCCGGGGGAAATGTAACGATCGGTCCTAAATGGGACTTATTCTAGCAGATGACTAAAACATAAGGTTTTGTTAAGGCTGTTAATAACTTTTAAAGACAATCAGTCAGTTGTTACATTATAAACTAAAAAAGAAAAACAATTAAAATAACACATCTTTATCCCTACTAAAAATGTTTCTTAGAGAAACAAATTTTCATTATCACTTTTATCTTCAGTGGATAATATTGATATGCGCTGCATATCAGGACAATGACCATGAACTTTAAAACCAAACACTAACTTTTAACATGATCTGTTAACTGTTAACTTTTAATCTGTTGTGTATCTGTATAATTCCTTTTTATTCACCTGAGCATTTACACAGGGCATATGACAGCCAAAACATATCATATATGCATTACGGCCCGTATTATTCACAGCCATTTTACACATAAACAATATTCTGGTTGTACGCCAGTGGATTTTTAAATTTCTTATACGAATTACTTGTCCGAATTCGAGTGCTGTCACCTGCCTTGTGATTTTCACTGTTGTTAACGATGCATATTTATGCCCCCCTTCGAAGAAGAGGGGGTATATTGCTTTGCTCAGGTTGGTCGGTCGGTCTGTCGGTCCATCCACCAGGTGGTTGTCAGACGATAACTCAAGAACGCTTGGGCCTAGGATCATGAAACTTCATAGGTTCATTGATCATGTGTCGCAGATGACCCCTATTGATTTTAAGGTCACTAGGTCAAAGGTCAAGGTCACGGTGACCAGAAATAGTAAAATGGTTTTTGAATGATAACTCAAGAACGCATATGCCTAGGATCATGAAACTTCATGGGTAGATTGATCATGACTTACAGATGACCCCTATTGATTTTGAGGTCACTAGGTCAAAGGTCAAGGTCACGGTGACCCGAAATAGTAAAATGGTTTCCGGATGATAACTCAAGAACGCATATGCCTAGGATCATGAAACTTCATGGGTAGATTGATCATGACTTGCAGATGACCCCTATTGATTTTGAGGTAACAAATTCAAAGGTCAAGGTCACGGTGACCCGAAATAGTAAAATGATTTTCGGATGATAACTCCAGAACACTTGTGCCTAGGATCATGACACTTCTTAGGTACATTGATCGTGACTTGCAGATGACCCCTATTGATTTTCAGTTCACTAGGTCAAAGGTCAAGGTCACAGTGACAAAAATCGTATTCACACAATGGCTGCCACTACAACGGACAGCCCATATGGGGGGCATGCATGTTTTACAAACAGCCCTTGTTATATTTTAAGCTCATCTTCAGTACTATGTAAAACATTTATATGTATATTAGATTACTGCATAGTAATAATGACCAGTTACATATTAACAGTTATTTTACGATAAAACATCACTTGTCCATGAGACGCCAGTTCATTGTCAGCCATTTGACGCAGTGGTTCAGGGCTCGCGCTAGGGGGAAACGTGAGAGACTTAGTCGCTTTCTTACGCGAAACGTCGCCTAAAATTTAAGAAATTGTAGATAAAAAGCCACTTCCAGTCTCTCTCTTATAGAAATTTGTTTACATCCGGTTTTCTTGATGTCAAGGTCTGACTCAATTTTCCAATATACTGTCGCAGCCTGGATTGAGCGACAGGTAATTTGAGGTAAACCCCGCCCCGATTCTCCCAACCTCCAAACTTATCGAATCGGCGATCGATATTGGTCAAGTCAGCATTCAAGTCACATGGTAGCTGTCCAATCAACATTGAGTTCGCTCACACATAATAATTCATGCGCAGATACTGTATACTTGGAAATACACAGTTGATATTGTCTTCTGCCAACGCTATATAGCAGCCGATGGCAAACGTCGTATTTAAAGATAAACAAATAAAAAGGAGCCTAACAATAAAAGAAGATAATTCTCAGTTGATCAAATTACATTTCTACCGACTATTGATCTGAATTAACAAAAGGATGATAATTAAATAATAAGATCTATGTCGATGATGTTACACCTTTCTGCCGATTATCGTTTGAAATTAAAAGGTGATAAGTTTTTTTTACCCACAAACTATGCTATCGTAAAGCAATGTGTCAATTAAATTGTATATTAATTACGTATTTGCTAGGTTTCCGGGTTTCATTATTTTCCTGTCAAACGATATGCTCAAATTGTTTCATGTGCATAACGCGTACAATTTTTCGGACTGTCGTTTTCGGATACATTATTTTTCGTCGATTATAATTTAATTTTGAAGTTCTTTAAAGAAAAAATAGAATGAAGAATACAGATGGGGTGATGCGGACGGTGTGGTTTATCATATTTCAAATTGTTTTCAGATGAAATTGCAATTGGAAAGACTATAAAAAATAACAAATAATTATTTAGAAAGCATATGCTAAATGTCATTTTTCAAACATAAATATTTATCTGGTCTGACAGTTTTATTAAGCTTATGTTATCTATTAAACATTTCCCATCATTTGAATAGGAGAAATTCATTACCTTAAGGGCATTTTGAGTTATGTGCTTTCTTCTCATATAATGAATAATGGAATGTATAACACAAGTTGGCTGTTTTTTACGCCCATGGTGATGTCAAAATGGTGTGGTTTATCATATTTCGAATTGTATTCACGTGAAATTGCAATTGGAAAGACTATAAAAAATACCAAATAATTATTAAGAAAGCATGATATGCTAAATGTTATATTTCAAACATAAATATTTATCTGGTCTGACAGTTTTATTAAGCTTATGTTATCTACTGCTTCATAAACATATTATCTTTGAAATACTTTAGTCAATATAATATGATATTAACATCAAAATGGATTGAATATAGAGCTAGTAAAATGTTATGTTTCTGTCGTGCCTATTATTACTTGGTTAATTAGAACTGCTGGAAAAATTAAGATACACAAAAGAAATATAATTATGTGTACTACAGTGGTATACTTCAATAATGTGATACACATGTATGTGTGTTGTAACGCCCTACATGCAAACCCCTGTGTCCAAGTCTTTCCACTTCTCCCTAGAGTCTCCTCACTTCTTCCTAAATCAGTGTCCAGAGAGAAGTCACTAAAATTTGAGCCCAGCGTGAGCCCTGCTTGATACTGTATTTTGGTATGCATTATGCGGTTATGTGTTCTAGATTGTAAAATTCTTGTCTTTATTTCATTGTTGACCTATGATCCTTAAATGGCGGGCATAATTTGATATCAGCACAGAGTGTCATACAGTACAGCCAAGGCGGAACAAACATATTTCGCGATCCGCGGCAGCAAGGCGAAACGAGTCGATGCCGCGTCAGCTTTTGAAGCCGCATAAGTATGCGGCGGCAAGTCGAATTTCGCCGCGAAGCTTCGCATCTGTCCGCCGCGGCATGCTGAGGCAAGCCTCGATCCGCGACATGATGCCGAGTCGATGCGTACATGTGTCATAAAATAAAATCTTTTTTTAATGATTAGTTGTAAAAAAAAAAAAAAAAAGAATATTTATAATAATACGTCAAATCATACTATTTAATGTGCGCGGATTCAATTTAAAATAGATAACATAGTTAATAAAAAAGCGTGCTGTTGTGTTTTTGTGAGTGCATTCCCATTTATAAACAAATTGTTGTAATCCTGAAAATTTAACAAAAATCGAAGGCATCAAAATACCACACACGTTATATAATCTACTTCCGACTTACGCTGTCCTTGTAACACTGCTTGAATAAAACAGCCTTACACTGAAAATGAAATACTAATATGTTACTACATGTACATTCAAACACATAAACGCTACACCGTGTGTATATAGAAGCGGTAACCATTATATTTTGCAAATATCTAATTAAAGGCTTCATTTAGAATAAATATCGATATATTTAAAGACGTGATATTATATAAATATTCTGTAAAGCATCATATAAAAATCATAACCGCTTATTAAAGTAATATTATGGGCACATTTAACTGTTGAATTGAGCTGAAAAGAATTAACAGGTCAAAATAGTTTGTTGAAATGTGGTTATTGGCCAATTATCTGCAACACATCTTGCTACCAATTGTTTATTTTTTTTTTATTATAGTCGATATTTTACATGACTCATCCAGTCCTCTAAGAAAAAAGGATCAGTAAACAAAATAGTGTCTTTGTGTGTATGAACGAATCTGCACTAAACCTAGATTAACATCGTAAATCGAACAATTTCTGTCGTCAGTTGTCAAAGTACAGTTGATATTCAAATGCATTATTTTCCTCTTTCCGGGATATTGTTTTAGTATGTTGATGCTGCATTAACAAATATAAGTGTATATTAGTGAAAACACAAACAATAAACAACGGTTGCGAAAGGCATCTATAAACTGTACGATGCCCATGATATCACTTTATAACATGAAACTAATAACTATGAAAGTGACGTAAATCTAGGTTTCTATGCTACACAAATGAACATGTAGATGTATATCTATTCACTTGATCTGCCGCGTACGTATGCGGCGGATTCACTCCACAAAAGTACGCGAAGTTGATACAGGCTCGGCATCGTTGCGCGGAACGATGCCGAGTGCCGTGGCGATTCGCCGCGTGAACACACGATTCGGCCGCCGCGTTCTAATAATCTTGCCGTGGCGTAGCTGCGGATAATGTTTGTTCCGCCTTGGCTGTACTGTAAGATTTGGTATGTGGCATCCATCAACAATGTTTATTTATTATAAATGACACTGAACTGCGAAGTATCCGTCTACGGTATGCGACAGGCTCAACAGTGCTCGACAAGCGCCGTGAATGGGCTTTAGCAATCATAGCTGCTGCAATGAAACACTGCTAACATGGGCATTGGTGCAACCAACCAAAACGTTTTTAAAAAGTCGTCATTCTTATCATTGTAATGTATACCAGTTTCACCTATTTATATCACCTGCTGGTACTCAAAAGGTTGTATAACATTAAATGATTAAAAGAAATAATAAAAAAAAGTTACATAGGGACTGTTTCTAGCAAAAAGTTTTTAGTGGTTCAAAAAAGTTTTTTCGAAGGATTCGAGAATTTATTGAAATTTATTTTTTTTCTGCAGGGTGGGGAGTTTATGTCTGGATTAAAATGGGATTGTAAATAGATACCTTGGATGTTATGTTTGGGCGTGAAGCGAGGCGTGTAATCAGACCATCTAATATTTCTATTGAAGATGTTAAATAAGACTAGATAGTGAATTGTTGAAGAATGTCTTCTTCTTTTTTGCGCCTCAATTTCGTCAAGGTGTGACATTTATCATTGCTTAGTCTCATGTTAATGTGAAATTTGGTAATAAATAAAATATTTTCGTGTCTCAGTACAATTAAAGTGGAAACTATTTGACAGAAAATGTATTTTTCTAATATTTATTTGATTAAAGTGCTGTAGTAATTTCCCCAAGTTATGCTTGCTATTTGGTTTTATTGTGTTTATAAAATTTACAACATGTTTATTTTTTTGCATTTATCCAAGAAACCTTTGATGAGATTGTTGAAAATTTGATGATAAAAAATATAGGTCAATGTATTTAAAATGCCATAGCAACCATAAACATAATATATGGCTGTATATTTTGCAAATATGTTATGTTTAAATTATTCAGAACTTGATTTAAGATTTGTGGAATATTTATTAGATATTTTTATATAAGGTATTACTTTATTGGTATTTTTATCACTGTTAGACTCGAGCATGACTATTCATAGACATGATACTAAGCTATTAAATTCGTTTTAATGCCCATTACACATAGTTAACATGTGGAAACACTATGCAATTAAATTGACAGTGTTTTTTTTTTCATTTTTACTAATGATCCAAACATTGATAATGTTCACTAAAACAGAAAAATCATATTATGTTTACCTTAATTGATGACCCCTTTTAAACTAGTGGGTAAACTATAAACCAATTTTAGGAAACCTTTCAAAATGGTGTTGCGATGTTTTTAATAGGAAAGTATTATGTTATTGTTTGTGACGGCAGTCTGGCGTATTAATCAATAAAACATGCTTGAAATTAAAGTATTGAATTTTAAAGCATTGTTAAACAACACTTAAAAGTGTACTTAAATATACAGAGTTAAAAGTTTATCATTGCAGAGTTAGACATTATGATCCATTAATTATAAACTTCACTGAAGAATATATGAGTTGTTTTAGCTGTGAAACTCAGTTAATTATAATAAATGAACAGGTATAATGCACTCAGGTATATAACATACACAGTAGATTTGCTTGTAAACAGGCCAATATTGTATTAAGTTCAGTATTTAAGAACAAATACTTGATTATCACATTGTATTCAAAGTAAGGTTGTATGAGAATAAATGTTAAATGAAATAATACATTGTTTAAATTGATTGAGGTACATTACCCTAGTTGCTCTCTGGGATGGCATGCTCAATGATGCTGAATCTTTATTAAAAGTGTTTGCTTGAGTTACAATTTAGTATTGGGTTGTAGGTTACAATTTAGTATTGGATTGTAGGTTACAATTTAGTATTGGATTGTAGGCTTATTTGAGCCTTGCTCTGGGAAAACAGGGTTAAATGCATATGCTAAAGGTGTCGTCCCAGATCACCTTGTGCAGTCCACACAGGCTAATCAGGGACAACACTTTCTGCTTTTGTGGTATTTTTCATTTAAAGGAAGTCCCTTCTAAGCAAAAATCCAGATTTGGCAGAAAGTGTTGTCCCTGATTAGCTTATACAGACTGCACAGGCTAATCTTGGACTGTATTTTTGACGACAGAAATTGTTCGATTTACGATGTTAATCTAGGTTTAGTGCAGATTCGTTCATACACACAAAGACACTATTTTATTAGCTCATCTATTTTTTGAAAAAAAATTATGAGCTATTGTCATCACCTTGGCGTCGGCGTCTGCGTTGGCGTCGGCGTCCGGTTAAGTTTTGCGTTTAGGTCCACTTTTCTCAGAAAGTATCAATGCTATTGCATTCAAACTTGGTACACTTACTGACTATCATGAGGTGACTGGGCAGGCAAATTTAGATAACTCTGGCGTGCATTTTGACAGAATTATGTGCCCTTTTTATACTTAGAAAATTGAAAATTTGGTTAAGTTTTGCGTTAAGGTCCACTAACTCAGAAAGTATCAATGCTATTGCATTCAAACTTGGTACACTTACTTCCTATCATGAGGGGACTGGGCAGGCAAAGTTGGATAACTCTGGCGTGCATTTTGACAGAATTATGTGCCCTTTTTATACGCCCGTCTATGACGGGACGTATTATGGTATACCCCGCGTCTGTCCGTCCGTCCGTCCGTCTGTCCGTCCGTCCGTCTGTTAATGTCGTACGCTACGTCAAATATCCTTTGACAGATTTTCTTCAAATTTTAACACAATCTTAATATTGATAAACCCTGATCCCCTTTCGTTTTTGACGGAATTCTGAATTGTCGTTCCAGAGTTATGGGACTTTGTTCGTCAAAATTTCGTGATTTCATTGAATGTCTTACTGTAGCTCAAATATCCTTCGATGGATTTTTTTCAAATTTCAACACAATCTTAATATTGATAAACCCTGATCCCCTTTCGTTTTTGACGGAATTCTGAATTGTCGTTCCAGAGTTATGGGACTTTGTTCGTCAAAATTTCGTGATTTCATTGAATGTCCTACCGTAGCTCAAATATCCTTCGATGGATTTTTTTCAAATTTCAACACAATCTTAATATTGATAAACCCTGATCCCCTTTCGTTTTTGACGGAATTCTGAATTGTTGTTCCAGAGTTATGGGACTTTGTTCGTCAAAATTTCGTGATTTCATTGAATGTCCTACCGTAGCTCAAATATCCTTCGATGGATTTTTTTCAAATTTCAACACAATCTTAATATTGATAAACCCTGATCCCCTTTCGTTTTTGACGGAATTCTGAATTGTTGTTCCATAGTTATGGGACTTTGTTCGTCAAAATTTCGTGATTTCATTGAATGTCCTTAGTAACCGTAGCTCAAATATTCTTCGATGGATTTTTTTCAAATTTTAACACAATCTTAATATTCATAAACCCTGATCCCCTTTCATTTTTGACGGAATTCTGAATTGTCGTTCCAGAGTTATGCGACTTTGTTCGTCAAAATTTCGTGATTTCATTGAATGTCCTACCGTATCGGATTTACCATGTTACAATGTTAAATTATCAAGTATTCACATATTCAACTGGATGAGATTTGACTGGAACATTGGAATTCCATACACACATACTCAAATGGGTGAGTTGAACATATTTTTTTGACAAATATTCCAGCTGTCTTCTGCCAACTGAAGTAAAAAAATGATTCAAAGGGTTATTTATTACCTTACTACTTCATTGGCGAACGACGGGCGTATCATGCGCTCATGGCGCAGCTCCTCAGTTATACTTATAAAATTGAAAATTTTGGTTAAGTTTTGTGTTTAGGTCCATTTTATTCCGTAAGTATCAAAGCTATTGCTTTCATACTTGCAACACTTACTAACTATCATAAGGGGACTGTGCAGGCAAAGTAATGTAACTCTGACTGGCATTTTGTCAGAACTATGTGCCCTTTTTATACTTAGAAAATTGAAAATGTGTTAAAGTTTTGTGTTTAGGTCCACTTTATTCCTACAGTATCAAAGCTATTGCTTTCATACTTGCAACACTTATTAACTATCATAAGGGGACTGTGCAGGCAAAGTTATGTAACTCTGACTGGCATTAGGAGGGAATTATGGGCCCTTTATACTTAGAAAATTGAAAATTTGGGTAAGTTTTGTGTTTTGGTCCACTTTACCCCTAAAGTATCATAGATATTGCTTTCATACTTGGAACACTCGCAAACTATCATAAGGGTACAGTAAAAGGACAAGTTGCATAACTCTGGTTGTCATTTTTATGGAATTATGGCCCTTTTTTGACTTAGTAACTTTGAATATATATGGTAAAATTTTGTGTTTCGATCCACTTTACTTCTTAAGTATCAAGGCTATTGCTTTCAAACTTCAAGTTCTTTCATGCTATCATGAGGTTATTGTACCTGGCAAGTTGAATTTTACCTTGACCTTTGAATGACCTTGACTCTCAAGGTCAAATTATTAAATTTTGCTAAAATTGCCATAACTTCTTTATTATGCCCCCCTTCGAAGAAGAGGGGGTATATTGCTTTGCTCATGTCGGTCTGTCGGTCGGTCGGTCTGTTGGTCTGTCGGTCCGTCCACCAGGTGGTTGTCAGACGATAACTCAAGAACGCTTGGGCCTAGGATCATAAAACTTAATAGGTACATTGATCATGACTCGCAGATGACCCCTTTTGATTTTCAGGTCACTAGGTCAAAGGTCAAGGTCACAGTGACTCGAACCAGTCAAATGGTTTTCGGCTGATAACTCAAGAACGCTTACGCCTAGGATCATGAAACTTCATAGGTACATTGATTACGACTCGCAGATGACCCCTATTAATTTTCAGGTCACTAGGTCAAAGGTCAGGACCCACCCCACCCCCCCCCCAATTTTTTTTTAAACGGTTAAAAAACACAAATATTTTTTTTTTTTTTTTTTTTTTAAGATCATCTCACAAATGACCACCACACCCTCACACTATACCCCACCCCCACCCCACCCCACCCATCAATTTTTTTTTTTGAAACGTATAAAAAAAACACAAATATTTATTTTTTTTATTTTATGTTTGAAATACCGTCCAACCATCACACCCAAGAATCCCCCCCCTCCCCGATTTTTTTTTTTCACATTTTTGGAAAATAATGTAATAAATGTCCACACACCCACCCCTCTTCACTCCACCCCTCCCTCCTTTGTGATTGAAAATGAGAGTCCCTTCACCTTTAAAAAGAATATAGATGAGCGGTCTGCACCCTCAAGGCGGTGCTCTTGTTATTAAGCCCTGTTTGCCAAGAGCACGGTTAATTTATTTGTTGAATTTGATTTGTCTCCCTTTAAACCTAACATTGAACATAATAAAGAGTTGAAGTAAGAACACGACTTTTTATGCCCCCAACGGGTGGCATATAGTTTTCGCATTGTCGGTCTGTCTGTTAGTCTGTCTGTCTGTATGTCTGTCCGGCACACTTTTCGTGTCCGCTCTATGTTTCAAGTAGTTCTCATCCAGTCTTCACTAAACTTGGTCAGAAGTTGTACTAGATAATGTCTAGGCAAAGTTCAAACATGGGTCATGCCGGGCCAAAAACTAGGTCACGGGGTCACTTAGTGCGTTTCAAACATTCATCATGGTATCCGCTCTCTTATTTAAGTAGTTTTCATCCAATCTTCCCCAAACTTGGTCAGAAGTTGTATCATGGTAATGTCTATGCCAGTTTGAATATGGGCCATGCCGGGCCAAAAACTAGGTCACGGGGTCACTTAGTGTGTTTTAAACATTCAGCATGGTGTCCGCTCTCTTATTCATGTAGTTTTCATCCGATCTTCACCAAACTTGGTCATAAGTTTTATCTAGATGATCTCTAGGCCAAGTTCGACATGGGCCATGCCAGGCCAAAAACTAGTAAGTATAAGAAAAAAATAATTTCTACAGTTGACAAGAAGATATGTGCATTCCTGTTATTTGCATGCAAAGAATTGGCAGAAAAAAACATCTACAAACTGCAGCAGATAACATATGTAACAAAAAACAAAATTTAATTATTGAACATCTGTTATGCAGCAATTAATAGTTTAATAAAATAAAGGCGATGTATATCTCAAAAACATATACACAGTTATGCTTTATGTAGTGACAAAGTTACAGTTGGGGCATCCGTGTCGTGGGGACACATTTCTTGTTGTTTTAATATTTTGTTACAATGTTTTTGGTTGTATAAAATAAAGATTGTCTCTGATGATGCATTAGTTGTTTGATTCATCAATATAAATTATATTATGTTAATAGCTTGGCTTTGTTAATGATTGCGTAGTAAGTAGTTAGGCCATAAAAGCTTTCTTTTAATCATCAATCTCAATAAGTGATCATTTCTTCAAAACATTATGATTGGTGTTGTCTATTGTACAAATTATGTATTAATCACTCAGATTTATACACATGTATGTGGACATTTTATTCATTTATAGATACTACTTTCTTACATCACTTTCATTCAGCTATTAATTATAATTTATTCGAGTGGAATTCATTGTATAAGGGTAACTGTAGAAGGTGCTGAATATACATGTATTCATGGAGTCTGGGACATATTGTTTTTGCCCTGTCTGTTGGTCTGTTGGTCTGTTTGCAGCAACTTTAACATTTTGCAATAACTTTTGCTATATTGAAGATAGCAACTTCATATTTGGCATGCATGTGTATCTTATGAAGCTGCACAGTTTGAGTGGTGAAAGGTCAAGGTCAAGGTCATCCTTCAAGGTCAGAAGTCAAATATATGTGGCCAAAATCGCTCATTTTATTAATACTTTTGCAATATTGAAGATAGCAACTTGATATTTGGCATGCATGTGTATCTCATGGAGCTGCACATTTTCAGTGGTAAAAGGTCAAGGTCATCCTTCAAGGTCAGAGGTCAAATATATGTGGCTCAAATCGCTTATTTTATAAATACTTTTGCAATATTGAAGATAGCAACTTGATATTTGGCATGCATGTGCATCTCATAGAGCTGCACATTTTGAGTGGTGAAAGGTCAAGGTCAAGGTCATCCTTCAAGGTCAGAGGTCAAATAAATGTGGCCCAAATCGCTTATTTTATGAATACTTTTGCAATATTGAAGATAGCAACTTGATATTTGGCATGCATGTGTATCTCATGGAGCTGCACATTTTGAGTGGTGAAAGGTCACGGTCAAGGTCATCCTTCACAAGGTCAAGTTCATCCTTCAAGGTCAAACATCATAAAGGGGGACATTGTGTTTCACAAACACATCTTGTTTTTTTATATTTCTTATGCAAAGCATATCTATTGGTATTTATTAGATTATAATAAAATTGCATATACCAATAATGAAAATTGAGAATTATGTTTTTCAATAAATAATTACAACGGTGAGGGGGGGAGGGGGGTTGAAGGAGGATGAAAACTTTTTTTGTCATTGATTAATAGAACAATAAATGATAGTTACCATAATTGTGTGATTTTGTAACTTCCAAGACAGGGCCCTCACACTACTTTGGGGGAAGGGGTCCGCAGCCCTTAGGAGGGGGAATTTTCGCGGCGTTTCCCTTTTTGGGGGATTTTTTTACTTACTCTCTCATTATTTCATTTGTACATGTTTGCACTATATTCATTGCATTTTTCATAATTTAGTTTGTTTGAAAAGATTAATTTGAAATAGAATTGAGATATAATAATCATGAGACACATCTTTCTATTAAAAAAAAAAAAAAAAAAAAAAAAATTTTTTTTTTTTTTTTTTTTTGGGGGGGGGGGGGGAATTTTTCCCCCAAAAAGGGGAAAAAAGTATACTTTTCAGGTGGGGGACTGCCGCCGAAATTCGGCGGCAGATTTGATAGATTGAGGGCCCTGCAAGAATACTTAAATACAAATAATATGACCAAGAAGCAATATGATGACATCATGATCATCAACAACAATGACAACTATAATAATAATAATTGCAAAATCTCATGGTACACTACGCGACCCGTGATTTTTGCCGCGATTCTCGCATCACCGCAATCGATGCAACGTGACAAATTGCGGTGATTCCGAGCAACAAGAAAATTTGGGTGATGTCTCGGCGACCGTCGCGCGATGTATCTCGCTGTTACGCAATCAGCGCGAATCACCGCAAATCACCGTGAACCGCCGTGGTTCACCTTTTTAAGAGATTTACATTAAGGGTTACACTACATTACATGTACATGTAACATATATGAATACACTTACATTATACATTGCAATAATAAAGCTTTTGTTGTTGTTGTATGCAATGGGCGTATTAGCTAAAATACTCCCGTTCCGACATGAACGTGATGAAGTAATGTCGGAAGCTTTAACAGCTCCAAATTAATATAACAGCGCAGAAGAATGATCATGCAATAATTATTTAACATAACATGTAAACATTATTTAACTAATTGCATTAGCAGAATGTTTATTAAAACTAACAATGAATTATATTCCAGGCCCGAATACACTACCACTGTTCAAATTCCATATTGTTGCAATATACATGTAGCGTAGCACTGTGTAAATTGTAAGTTGCATAGTGTTTCGTCATTGGTCAGTTATAAATACCTTGTTTCTCTACATGGTATTTGATTTAAACTTTGATCTTACAGTGTGTGTTAATTGGCGTTATTAATTATGTTAATACTTATTTTTGCATTTCATTAAGAATTATAACGTGTAGCCCTTTTGTTAACAGTGTTTAGCAAAATATTCGCGCCTTAAGACACGGGAAATTGTTAAAGTAACACTTTCATTTAAAGGTTAAATGTAATCGGTAGATTACATCTAATTATTTGGACTAAAATATGCTATACTTATTTATTTTCTGTTTCAGGCTCCAATGCGGATAACTCGTGTTACTCGCGTTACTTTCCGAGCGTTGTACTTACACTGTAACTCCAATATAACGCGCTCCATTATAACGCTGAATCCAATATAACGCGGACGGTACTTGGGTCCCATTTTTTCTCCAACCTTCCATTTGATTTCTGATTCAAATCCGTAATATGCAACTTCATGTATTTTCAGACAATTCAAAGATGGCGGCAATCACATGTTGATTGCTTTATTCAACTGTCCGTTGAACCGATTATAATCGCCTCGAGGTTGAACAACACCGACAGCTAATTGGTGTTAATCTGTTGTGTAATGTCAATAAAGGTGTGAAAAACTCGAGTGTCAGTGTTTATTACATGTATTCCTCATCAGAGCAGCTCAGTGCGATAATTTCCATAAGTTAAGTGCAAGCCGGATAGTTATACAATTAAAGTAATTCAAAACGATTGAAACATTCTTACTTTGATAAGGTTGCAGTTTGACAATATTAAATGAGCGGCCGTGAAATATACTGCATACTGTATAAAACAACTTTTTTCTGTCATTTCATTATTATTCTAGTATTATGTCATTTAATCTTTCAGTCCCTGTATAAGAAATTAAATAATGCAGATGATTTATTTACATGCGAACGCAGTGTACCGGTAATTGTTAACAGAGTTTCACTTTCATTTTC
The DNA here is from genome assembly GCF_020536995.1 of Dreissena polymorpha. Lineage (NCBI taxonomy): Eukaryota > Metazoa > Mollusca > Bivalvia > Myida > Dreissenidae > Dreissena > Dreissena polymorpha. Next base: position 193,870,219 of record NC_068355.1, on the reverse strand, counting down.
GCGCGGTATCAGAAAGTCCCCGGGAAACACGTTTTTTGCATGCGTATGACGCAATAAAACAATTTTTGTACATGAGTCGTATTGCATTCAATCTAAATTTAAAGTCGCTTGTCCAATGAAAGCTCTGCCCCATAATGCACTGTACTCTTAACACTTCTGAAAATGGCATATATGCGTACGGTTGTGTTTACGAATTTCTTAAACATATATGGTCATTAATGTTCAAGATTATTATTTTTTAAGTGATGTTGCAGTTTATTGGATTATCAGATAAATGTGCATATAAGAAAAGCGGTATGTATACTGTTATCGATACGATTCGGTTTATATGCATGTATTTGCGTCAACACAGCATGGCAATATACATGACCTATATTATAGGCTATTTTATACCTGTTTTGTTTATAGCGCCCTGCAGTAAATGAGATCAAAACCTATAACGCGGATCCGTTATAACGCTGTTTCGCGGCTTGGACCCCATTGACCGCGCTATATTGGAGTTACAGTGTACATTCACAATGCTTGATAAGCCGGAAATCGAAAATACATTACTGTTCTATTTTTAAGTACATGTTATTATGACATTGTGGTAAATAATTTGTTGGTATTAAATCATTGCCTATATATTAAAGCCGTTAAACATTGTGTTTGTTTTGCTGAAAAAAAACACGAGTATATCAATTTATGATGATGTATAATGTACATGCATTTCTCTGGGTTTTCACGCCAAAAACAAAAAACCCTCAACATTTGATTATTTAGTGTGTATTGTCCAGCGGGTGATAGTGTTTGTTCAAGTGTCTAATTGGCACTCTTTGTACGTGTTCAAACTGTGAAAAGATGTGACAATCACAGAAACAACAGGATGGCGCTGCCAATTAAGTGCGATAATGGATCAAAGGGCATTGACAAAAAATAACAGTTTGGATATATTTTTCGGCGTTTACTCAGATGGTCTCTCACAACAAAAAAACTATACAAGTCAAGGTATTATGTTTTACTTCTATCAGTAACGATACGGATACGGCGTGTTTGATTTGAATTGACTTTAAAAGAAATATCAAATTGTTGGCGATATAACTGTTTTAAAAATACCAAAGATACATTTAACTGAAATCAACAGAATTCAATGTTCTCTGCGCTACGCAGTTTGTATAAAAAATCAATACTTGCACACTCGTATACCTTGACCTTGTACATTGCCGCATATTTTTCGCGCTCTTTTGTCGGGAAATATATATGATGACTATATTGAAAGCATTTGTAAACGTCGTGTTAACATTAAAACATCGGAAGTGTGTTTCGGATTATAAATTTTTATTATCATTTGGGAATTTAACGGAACATTTATACTTATGGTATATTTGTTTTGAATTGTATATTAATTTGTTACAACGCTTTACGTGCGAAAAAAATGTTTTGATAATATTATGCATTAATAGCACAATTTCCAGGAGGAAAACGTTTTTACATGAAGGCGTATGACGCAATTAAACGTTTTTTTTGTAAGATCGTATTGTATCAATCTAAATTTAAAAACGCTCGTCCAATGAAAGCTGTGTCCCACATTATGCGCTGTACTCTTTACACTTCTAAAAAAATGGCGTAGTCATATGGTTGTTTTAATGAAATTCTCAAACATATTTACCGACATAAATGTTCAAGATTATTTTTTTGATGTTGGATTATCGGATAATTGTGAACATTAGAAGCGTTATGTACATGTATAAAGTTATCGATAAGATTCAGTTTCTATGCATGAATTGGCGAGTCATCGTTGTCACTGCGATCACGGCAAATTGCGGCGAATCGCAGCGAATCACCACAACATTGAGGGGATTTAGCGCGAAGATTATCTTGCTCTCGCGCGGCGTCGGAGTGACGAGTCACGTGAAATCGCGGTGATTTTCCACCCAAAAAGCAAAATGCCTGCCTTGACTTCGCAAATTAGGCAAAAATCACGGGTCGCGTAGTGTAATAGCTTGCATGTAGAAAACTAAAGAAAAAATGTTTTGTAAGTGATATTTATGTCAGGTCTAACTCTTTCAGTGCTGGAACCGAATTTTGAAGGCCTTTGCAAACAGTTTGGATCCAGATGAGACGCCACAGAACGTAGCGTCTCATCAGTATCCAAACTGTTTGCTATTCTGATAGTATTCTTTGAAAAAAATCTAAGAAAATGCTAGTTTTAGAAATTCAGCAGACGGCATTTTAGCAGACAACAAATTTCCCAGCATGCAAAGGGCTAAAGTGATAGAGGACAGAAATAATTTCATGTTGAATGGCAGCTTGGCAAAAATTGGTTCCTGCAAATGTCACAGATTACTATTATCTGGGGACTCACATTTCAATGCCCATGAACAATGCTGTGTATGAAGTTTCTGATGTCACGCCAGGCGGGTTTCCCACAACGGCCCACAGCTTGAATATTAATTATTTGCAAACTGTTGCAACAAGGGTCAATATTTTGAGGAAAATAAACTTACTGGAAATCGTTCAATGTAATCCTGATCCGGCGACAATAAAAAATTATGTTTCAATTATTGTTGTTAATGTTTTTGACACCAAATGGACTTGATATTGGAAAGGGTTTTACATTAAATAAGTATCATACCTTGCTTGCTAAACAGTTGGTTATGATAATTTTCAAGTGTAAGATTTCTTAATCAATAAGAGAACTCTAAAAAAAATTTGCGTTGATATTTGGGACAATTAAGTGTAATAAAAATTAGATAATTAAACAATTGGTTAAGTTTTTTGTATTGGTCCAATTAACTCCTATAGTATCATAGCTATTGCTTTCAGACTTGGAAAACTCACTAACTATCATAAGGGGACTGTACAGGGCAAGTTGCATAACTCTGGTTGGCTTTTTGACGGAGTTATGGCCCTTATTTGTCTTAGTAACTTTGAATATTTTGTTAAATTTTGTGTTTAGATCCGCTTTACTTCTAAAGTATTGATACTATTGTTTGCAAACTTCAAATACTTTCTTACTATCATGAGGGTACTGTACCTGGCAAGTTGATTTTGACCTTGACCTTTGAATGACCTTGACTCTCAAGGTCAAATTAATAATTTTTGCTTAAATTGCCATAACTTCTTTATTTATGATCAGATTTGATTCATACTTTGAAAAATCAACACTTACCTGACATATCACAATGGACTCCATCCAAACAGCCCCAATGCCCAACCCCAGAAGCCCCCCTCGAAAAAAAAAAATAATTCTTTTATTTTTTATTTTTGAAATCTTAAAAAAATGACCACCCACCCACATTATACCATCCTCTCCATCCCCCCAACCTCCACACCCCCCCCCCCTACACCAAAAAAGTTTTTTTTTTTTTAAACATGGTCAACAAGAGATTGCCAAGCAATATTGTCCCCTACCGGTGAAACTCCACCATTGTCAGTAATTTTTAGCTCATCTATTTTTTGAAAAAAAATTATGAGCTATTGTCATCACCTTGGCGTCGGCGTCTGCGTCGGCGTCGGCGTCCGGTTAAGTTTTGCGTTTAGGTCCACTTTTCTCAGAAAGTATCAATGCTATTGCATTCAAACTTGGTACACTTACTTACTATCATGAGGGGACTGGGCAGGCAAAGTTAGATAACTCTGGCGTGCATTTTGACTGAATTATGTGCCCTTTTTATACTTAGAAAATTGAAAATTTTGGTTAAGTTTTGCGTTTAGGTCCACTTTTTTCAGAAAGTATCAATGCTATTGCATTCAAACTTGGTACACTTACTTACTATCATGAGGGGACTGGGCACGCAAAATTAGATAACTCTGGCGTGCATTTTGACAGAATTATGTGCCCTTTTTATACTTAGAAAATTGAAAATTTTGGTTAAGTTTTGTGTTAAGGTCCATTTTATTCCTTAAGTATCAAAGCTATTGCTTTCATACTTGCAACACTTACTAACTACCGTAAGGGGACTGTGCAGGCAAAGTTATGTAACTCTGACTGGCATTTGGACGGAATTATGGGCCCTTTATACTTAGAAAATTGAAAGTTTGGTTAAGTTTTGTGTTTTGGTCCACTTTACCCCTAAAGTATCATAGATATTGCTATCATACTTGGAACACTCGCAAACTATCATAAGGGTACAGTAAAAGGACAAGTTGCATAACTCTGGATGTAATTTTTACGGAATTATGGCCCTTTTTTGACTTAGTAACTTTGAATATATGGTTAAATTTTGTGTTTCGATCCACTTTACTTCTTAAGTATCAAGGCTATTGCTTTCAAACTTCAAATACTTTCATGCTATCATGAGGTTACTGTACCTGGCAAGTTGAATTTTACCTTGACCTTTGAATGACCTTGACTCTCAAGGTCAAATTATTAAATTTCTCTAAAATTGCCATAACTTCTTTATTTATGATTAGATTTGATACTTTGACAAAACTACTCTTACCTGACATACCACAATAGACTCCACCCAAACCATCGCCAGTGCCCCCCCCCCCCCCCAACCCCCCCACCCCCCCCCCCCCTATTTTTTTTTTTTTTTTTTTTTTTTTTTTTTTTTTTTTTTTTTAAGATCATCTCACAAATGACCACCACACCCTCACACTATACCCCCCCCCCCACCCCACCCCCTCCCCAATTTTTTTTTTAAATGGTAAAAAAACAAAACTATTTATTTTGATTATTTTATGTTTGAAATACCGTCCAACCATCGCACCCAAGAATCCCCACCCCCCTCCCCCACCCGAATCCCCCCCCCCCCCCTATTTTTTTTTTTTTTTTTTTTAAGATCATCTCACAAATTACCACCACACCCTCACACTATACCCCCCCACCTCACCCCCCCCCATTTTTTTTTTTATGAAACGGTTAAAAAACACAAATATTTATTTTTATTATTTTATGTTTGAAATACCGTCCAACCATCGCACCCAAGAATCCCCCCCCCCCCCCCCCCACTCCCCCCCCCCCCGATTTTTTTTTTTCCTTTTTTTCGCATTTTTGGAAGAAAATGTAATAAATGTCCACACCCCCACACAATGCACCGCTCTTCACTCCACCCCTCCCTCCTTTGTGATTGAAAATGAGAGTCCCTTCAACTTTAAAAAGAAAATAGATGAGCGGTCTGCACCCGCAAGGCGGTGCTCTTGTTTATATTTTGTTGCCATAGCAACCAGAATTCTTGACGTAGGAACAAAATAAAATGACATGCATAATCTCCATATTGCCATCTATCCATGTTTCAAGTTTCATGAAAAAATATGAAGAACTTTTTAGGATCCAGAAAAATGTAACGGACAGAGAGACTGACAAACTGACAGACAGACTGACAGACAGACAGACAGAGCGCAAACCATAGGTCCCCTCTGGTTTCTCCGGTAGAGGACAAAAAAACAACACAAATATTAATTTTGTTTTTAAAGGACCGTCCAACCATCCCACCCAATCTATTGCTATCAGACTTGAAATAAAATCATATTAATTTGTTTTATGTCTTTATAAATGTTCAATAGATTTTGGAAAATATACCTGAACTCAGAATTGTCTATTAAGTACAACTTCTTTAAAACATAAGCGATCAATATGTTTCAATTATGGTCCTCTTCCACTTAGAATATGACTATATTACCTTGACCTTTATGTTGAATATGAACAATTTCCCCCATGATGATTTACATTGTACTGTCAGGCACTCGAATAGTTGAGCACACTGTCTACTGACAGCTCTTGTTATATTTTGGTATTGACTGTGTATTTTAGCAACTCTAATAATGCAAATAGATATTGTTTTTTTATATTTAAAGCAAGTCTTGTTTCAGAAATTAAACTGTATAAGTTTCTTCGATATGGTTTAACTGACCTACAAAATCATTATTTTGACAGATGGCATCCATTGTTAATTGTATGAAGTATGCAGAGAAGCTGACGAAATGTATACACAATCGCGTAGAAGTAAACATCAGCGTATTGTCTGTATCTGTTTCTAATGTTTGTTAATCAGGAAATTATTTAATATTTGTTATAGTATACAATAAATATTTGTAAATATTTTTTCTCTGTGATTGGCCGTGTGATTCGGTTGATCGATGCCGAGGCAGAAACAGACGCGGCGTCACACCGTGAATTATGGCCAAGTGCCTCGGCAATATGCTGAGTGAATACTCCTGTCAGGAACATCGAACACAAAAGAATCTGTGTTGGTATCGCGTGAGCAGTTAACTGTAACTGGGTACATATATAAATCTTGATTTGCCAGAGTGTCACAAAAATTTAGGTCCATGTCACAGCTCAGTCTTTGGAATTCTTTCTTTATATACTATCCCTTTCAGTATACAAACTATACATACAAAATGATTTAGATGGTTATGTTGAGAGTAAATTATTATCCTGCAAAATTTGCAAATCATGTTGTTTTTCAAGGAATTTATTGATGTGTTATTACACTGACAGTTGAACAATGAACATCTGTTGGTATTGAATAATGAATATGTGTTCCTGTAATATATTTATATGATTTTAAGGGTTTAAATCCACACACCTTGAAATGAAATACATGGCATATTAAATTTAAGTATAAATAAGAAACATATTGTTTCTATGCCAATTAGAATATATCTGATGGTTACAAGGTAGAAATCCGTCTTTGTTTGCGCTTTAAAATGTAAACATAATTGCGTTTGTCGAAAAGGACTTATACGTCTAGAAATCCTACTTTCGGTTTTAAAAGCGATAAAGTTTGAAAAATTATAAATATCTTGCTAACTAGGCTATAGATTTAATTTTATCGATGCCAATTAGAATATATCTGGTGGTTACAAGGTAGAAATCCATATTTATTGCGCTTTAAAACTTAAAAATAATCACGTTTGTCGAAATTGATGTATACATATAGAAATCCTACTATCGGTTTAAAAAAAAATAAAAAAATTACTTGCTAACTAGGCTATAGATTTAATGACAATTTTGCACACTTTCAAATATAGCATCTATATGCATTGATTAACATGAATTTCATTTCAAGGTGTATGGCTTTAATAGATGAAAACAACATATTTCAAAACAGGTTATTTATCATACAAAGTAAACGGATATTCCCATGCTAAGTTGATTCACATACATTATGATGATAAAAGCAACCTTTTCAATATCATATCAGTAATCATAAAACAGTGGTTTTGTAATTGTATGTACCAGTTCATGCAGATATCAAATAGAAAACATTGTCAATCGGAACATGATACCAGTGTTTTTTTTCACTTAAAGGGGAATTGTGGCGGGGGCCGTTCAAAGGGGATTTAAATGCGTCGTTTTTTAGGGAAAGGGGAAAATTAAAAATTCACTCTTTTATTTGTAATGATATTTATTATATGAATACACATGTTTGTATGAATATAATATTCACAGCAGAATGTCTCTGTCCTTTTTCTGAAATATATATCAATGATTTCAACATTAGTTTCAGACAGTTCAGCCTTCGTGCACAATCTCAGTTTTCTTAGCCTTTTTGAGTCGAATTGAGTTTTTTTTAAATCGATTAAATGGCAAATTTGAGCATTTCATTTCAATAAAATGGACCAAATTGGAATGTTTTTATCAACAAATATTGACACAATATAGATACATCAGGCCTTTTCCTGGCCATTTTGAGAGACATATGCAATTCATGTGAAAAATTCACTGATTTGGAAAAAACTAATCTAATTTAATACACTGTAACTCCAATATAAAGCGCTCCGTTATAACGCTGAATCCAATATAACGCGGAGGGTGCTTGGATCCCATTTTTTCTCCAACCTTCCATTTTATTTCTGATTCAAATCCGTATAATGCAACTTCATGTATTTTCAGACAATTCAAAGATGGCGGCAATCACAGTTATGTTGATTGCTTTATTCAACCGTACGTTGAACCGATTATAATCGCCTCAAGGTTAAACAACACCGACAGCTAATTGGTGTTAATCTGTTGTGTAATGTCAATAAAGGTGTGAAAAACTCGCGTGTCAGTGTTTATTACATGTATTCCTTATCAGAGCGGTTCAGTGCGATAATTTCCATAAGTTAAGTGCAAGCGGGATAGTTATACAATTCGAGTAATTCAAAACGATTGAAACATTCTTTCTTTGATATGGTTGCAGTTTGACTATATTAAATGAGCAGCTGTGAAATATACTGCCTACTGTATAAAACAACCTTTTCTGTCATTTTATTATCATTATAGTATTATGTCATTTAATCTCTTTCAGTACGTGTATAAGAAATTAAATAATGCAGACGATTTATTTACATGCGAACGCAGTGTACCGGCAATTGTTAACGGAGTTTCACTTTCATTTTCGCGCGGTATCAGAAAGTCCCCGGGAAACACGTTTTTTGCATACGTATGACGCAATATAACAATTTTTTGTACATGAGTCGTATTGCATTCAATCTAAATTTAAAGTTGCTTGTCCAATGAAAGCTCTGCCCCATAATGCACTGTACTCTTAACACTTCTGAAAATGGCATATATGCATACGGTTGTGTTTACGAATTTCTTAAACATATATCGTCATTAATGTTCAAGATTATTATTTTTAAGTGATGTTGCAATTTTATTGGATTATCGGATAATGTGCACATAAGAAAAGCGGTATGTATACTGTTATCGATACGATTCGGTTTATATGCATGTATTTGCGTCAACACAGCATGGCAATATATATATACATGACCTATATTATAGGCTATTTTATACCTGTTTTGTTTATAGCGCCCTGCAGTAAATGAGCTCAAAACCTATAACGCGGATCCATTATAACGCTGTTTCGCGGTTTGGACCCCATTGACCGCGCTATATTGGAGTTACAGTGTATAACACTTTATAATAATTAAAAATCATATAAATTATAGTTATATACTTTGTTAGTTATTTATGAAATAAATTTGAGATATATTTGTCATGATTATGAAACAGTTCTTTCTATAAAAAAAAAAAAATAATAATTTTTTATTACTTCTGAAGGGGATTGTTTTTAAAAAATGGGGGAAAAATATATACTCTTTTTTAAGGGGAATGGGGCCAAATATCGGCCCCGAAACGGCCATAAAAAAACACTGGATACTATAACCAGGAGTGGTGATTCAGTTTATATGGCTCAAACCAAATGAAACATCGTAATGCTGGGCGCTATTTATTAATGGATTTTTTTAGGTGTAATATATTATTAATGATTGCTTTTTATGATTGAGTTCAGGTGTTTAGTAGCGAAGTAGACGCCATGCATATAATTAAAGTTACGAAACTACCTTAAAACGTCTCATTTAAAATATTCATTATACTTAACCACAACTTACATGTTATATAAATGCTCCAGGTTGGTTTTACTTTATCAATGGGATATATCAGGGCATTAACAATCGACAGGGTAAGCTGTTTGCTGCTGGTGAGAAAAGATCACAACATTTTATAATTCCCATCACCCTTTATCTTGTATTATGTATTTATATGCTAATTTCTCTAAGTGAAGGCATGTGTATATATAACTTCCAAAGACATATAAAGCATTAAATTATTGGTATCCATAGAAAATGACTTTAAACTGCAGTTGGCTGATAGCAGCTGTAAATAAATGATTCGCACTAAAAAACAATGTTTGTTTAACAAGAGACTTGGGATAAATTATAATCAGTTGTTATACAGGCCTTTTCCATCCTATGCCACAGGTCTGAATATCCGTTCCCAAAGCTAATCTGGTTGTTTTTTTTCCCAATTGAAAAACAAATTCCCAATTTCAACTTCCAACGATTGCAAAGTATTATACATAATTAAATTATGTGAAAGCCTCATGAATTGTACTGATATTTCTGTAATTACAATGTATCAAATGACTGCTTTTATAGCAATTTCCTTTTCTCCAAATTTTTATGCCCCCATTCGAAGAAAAGGGGGCATATAGTGATCGGACTGTCCGTCTGTCCGTCCGTCTGTCTGTCCGTCACACTTTGTGTTTAGGTTTCGAAAAATGTTCATAACTTCTATGTCCCTTGAGATAATAACCTTCATTTTTGGTATGCGTGTGTATATGGACAAGGCCTTTCCATATGCACACAATTTTTTACCCCTGTGACCTTGACCTTGAACTAAGGGTCCGCGTTTAGGTTTCGAAAAATGCTCATAACACCTATGTCCCTTGAGATAAAACCTTCATATTTGTTATGCATGTGTATATGGACAAAGCCTTTCCATACGCACACACATTTTTACCCCTCTGACCTTTACCTTGAACTTAGGGTCCGCGCTTAGGTTTTGAAATCTGCGTTTAGGTTTTGAAAAATGCTCATAACTTCTATGTCCCTTGAGATATAACCTTAATATTTGGTATGCGTGTGTATATGGACAAGGCCTTTCCATATAGACACAAATTTTTACCCCTGTCACCTTGACCTTAAACTAAGGGTCCGCATTTAGGTTTCGAAAAATGCTCATAACATCTATGTCCCTTGAGATAAAACCTTCATATTTGGTATGCATGTGTATATGGACAAAGCCTTTCCATACGCACACACATTTTTACCCCTGTGACCTTGACCTTGAACTTAGGGTCTGCGATTAGGTTTTGAAATCTGCGTTTAGGTTTTGAAAAATGCTCATAACTTCTATGTCCCTTGAGATATAACCTTCATATTTGGTATGCATGTGTATATGGACAAGGCCTTTCCATATGCACAACAATTTTTACCCCTGTGACATTGACCTTGAAGTTAGGGTTCGGGTTTAGGTTTCAAAATCTGCGTTTAGGTTTTGAAAAATGCTCATAACTTCTATGTCCCTTGAGATATAACCTTCATATTTGGTATACATGTGTATATGGACAAGGCCTTTCCATACGCACACAAATTTTTACCCCTGTGACCTTGACCTTGAAACTTAGGGTCCCCGTTTAGGTTACAAAATCTGCGTTTAGGTTTCGAAAAAAGCTCGTAACTTCTATGTCCCTTGAGATATAACCTTCATATTTGGTATGCATGTGTATATGGACAAGACCTTTCCATACGCACACAAATTTTTACCCCTGTGACCTTGACCTTGAAACTTAGGGTCCGCGTTTAGGTTTCGAAATCTGCGTTTAGGTTTCGAAAAAAGCTCATAACTTCAATCAAGCATTTATAGGGGGGCATAAGTCATCCTATGGTGACAGCTCTTTTTCTTCATCATTTGGCGACTCTCTAAATACAGTTTCCTTATTAAAGGGGTAAACCGAGGTTAATAAAATGTTGGTACAAATATCTTACAGCTCAGGAACAGTTGGTGACATTTTCAATATTTTTAAACCTATTTATCTTAACATTTGTGTTTTTTGTATTTACAATTGTATTTGTTTGTACATGATACAGAGAAAAGACTCTTAAAAACTCATAAACAACATACACAAGCACACAGTGCTCTAAAAATGTTTAACAAAGAATTGAAGATATTATTTCTCATTAGTGCCCTGTAGAGACGGCGTCCTTCTGTGTGTCAGTCTGTCGGTTTGTCTGTATAATATGTTCTATGTTTGTGAAGCGATCTATTAAGTGTCGATGTACAGTACAGCCAACACGAAACAAACATAATCCTCGGTCACGCCACGGCCGGAACATTAGTACTCGGCGGCGGCGTGTGTTCACGCGGCGTATTGCCGAGGCACGCGGCATCGATCCGCGCAACGATGCCGGGTCTGTCTTAACCTAGATTTACGCTACTTTCATAGTTATTATTTTCACGTTTTAATAATATGATTTTTATATGATGCTTTATAGACTATTTATATAATTTATATAATTATACTTATCACTCAAAAATATTCGACACTAAATGCACCTAAACAAATTATTGTTGAATTAATTACACACTACTGTAAATGTTTTGTTTGATTCTCAAATGAGCTATATTCAATTTGTAATCCAAAACATGTTTACGAATTAAAATGCTAACGCAACATTAACAATTAAATTATAGCGTCAAATAAACGGTGCTTTATCCTTTGTCTCAATTAGAAGTGCACGAAAATTATGCAGACGTCACATGTAGAACGAAGCATGGAAAGTGTGGATGTATTTTGTGTTGTATAGAAACATGAACATCACGTCAAGCGATTTACGCGTGTTCAGTGGAAAAAAAAACCTCCTCATTGGACGTTATTTCATCACATCTTTAAATAGAAACAAATGCCAAAATGTATTTGACAATTTTAAAAAATTGCGAATGTTTGTATTATTTGAAATTCATTAGAACTTTTATCGTAAATATTTACCAGAATTTGCTTTAAAAATGGAATATACTGGATTATCGGGTAATGAGTAGTGATGGAAAATATAGAAAGTATTCAGTAATAGATACATTAAATTAATTATGATTTTAAATATTATTATAATTGTTCGTTTCAAATTTATAGACTAACTACACATTTTTTAAATAATTTTATTTTATGATGCGCATCGACTCGGCGTCGTATCGTGAAGCTTGCCTCGATGGACAGATGCGAAGTATCGCGGCGAAATGCAACGTGCGGCTGCATACTGATGCGGCTTCAACTGCCGACTCGGCATTGACTTGTTGCGCCTTGACGCCATGGATCGCAAAGTATGTTTGTTCCGCGTTGGCTGTACTGTAAATGACACAATTTTCAATCGCAGTTATGTAAATGCTCCAGAATTATGTGCACATGAACTTAGCCATGGCAGGTTTGCAAAGCCTCTGTCAAAGCATTGGATGGTATACATGGGTAATGTTTGTTACAAATCTTTTTTTTTATTCGAGACAGCTTCAGAAACAATGGTATAGCTGTTGAAATGGTTGAGTGTATGAGTGTGCATTTGTGTGTCTGTTATTGTATGTGTGTGTGTTTAGGTTTGTACAGACAGTAACTTCATCATGCAGCATGCAATTTTAAAATGAATAATTACATAAGACCATCATTAGGAGACGGTGTTTAACATGTAACACCTGTCTACCTTACTTAAAAGTCAAGGGCACACTTACAGGTCGAAGGTCAATCCAGACTGATACTTCAATAGTAATTATGCACTTCTTCAAAATAACTTGCCAAATATGTTAAACAGTTCCATGTAGAAACCTCTTTCATGTTCCCTTTTTAAGGTAAGGTAACAATGTAGATGTCAGTTGTCATATTTGAGCATTATACAGCTTGGCAAAACTTAAAAATGGTCACCAAGGCATGTCTTCCTAATAATAATTACAGCGTTTTATTTTCAGGTTTGCAGAAATTATATATTTTGATGTCAGATAGATCATGTGTTATTGCCAATTTAAAAAAGTCCTTTTAACATGCAATTTCCGCTCAGTAACCAGTTTATGTGATTTTCATAATAATAGCATGTACATGTCAACTTGTTGTTATTGCCAATGTATTGTACATGCATATCGTATTCCTTTTTATTACTTAATCCAAAGCAAAGTTGTCCACCAAAAATGGACTAAATAAATGTTTTACATTTACATTTACTGTATGCTAACTTGGCAGTAATACAAAGCTTGATGGACCAGTTTATCTTCAAACAAAGATGGTGGTACTGTCAAGGTCACACAGATGGCTTGGTACAGCTCTGGTTTGTTGACTTTCCTTTTAAGTATTCAAGTCCTGTATGAAAAGTAAGAATTACTTTACCGAATTATTGAAAATAGCTTTTTTAAAGGAATTCATGGAAAGGAGTTTATCCTCTGTATAACACTTGCTTTTTTCTTGATATTTTGTTATGCATTTCATTTTCATTCTATGCGATTCAATTGATAGATGGAATTTACAAATTCCAAAGCAGGGTATTTATCATACAAAGAAACATTATATTCCCGTGGTAACTAAATTTACATTTAAATTAAACATTTCGTAACCATATCAGCTATAATCTCTTTTCAGCCGAATAGAAACTTAACTGCCATGTCATGTGGTGATTTAAAAGAAATAACATTTAAAATGATACAATTAACAACGTCTGTAATAAAATGTTGATATCACATACCATATCAATTATGTTAATACGTTTTGGATAGGTGGGTTTATTTCAGAGGGATAGCATATTTTATGTTTGCGTTTTATTGCTCTCAGGTGTTCAGTAGCCATGTAGGCGCCTTGCATATAATTAAAGGCAGGATAGCATCTTAACCCTTTGCATGCTGGGAAATTTGTCGTCTGCTCAAATGTCGTCTGCTGAATTTCTTAAATTAGCATTTTCTTCGAATTTTTTTCAAAGAATACTATCAGAATAGCAAACAGTTTGGATCCAGATGAGACGCCACGTTCTGTGGCGTCTCATCTGGATCCAAACTGTTTGCAAAGGCCTTTAAAATTCAGCTCCAGCGCTTTAAGGGTTAAAATGTCAAATACAAATGAAATATCACTTTTCACATACATGTAGTTTATAGTCACAATGAAACATTTAAATCTATATTTGTGTATTTGGTATTGCAGGGTATGTTTGTATCAAAACTGAAACTGATTTATTTGATTAAATGCCTATTTTTATGCGTGTATATTCAATGGCGTTGTACATGTAAAAATAACATAAAATTCATAAAGTTACGAGGTAAAAAGCTGACAACATATAAATATAGGCAGTAACTTAAATCTGATAAAAACTTTAAAATAACCAAACTAAATAAATTAAACAAAACACTACTTAAATTAAGTTAAAATAAATAAGTAGATAAATAATTAATGAATTCATGAGTGATTGCATTGATTGTGGGGTTTAAAACACACATTAAATGAGCACATTAAAAAGTTTATACAATTTAAAACAGTGTGTCAAACTTCCTAAAATAAAATGTCTTCATGTTTCTTTTTAACAAATGCAATGTTTCTGACTGCCTGATCGCTAATGGATTATAGTGTTCCAGACTCTTGGGCTAGCAGTCCGGAAAGCCCTATCGCTGAATGTTCATATTTTGTTTACAGAGACTGTGTAGCTTATCACGTTATTGTCGGCAGATCTCAGGTTCCGCTTCGGAAATTGGAGCATTAATAGTTCCGTCAGATAAGCCGGCGCGTTTCCGGGGGAACAATTGTACATAAAGGTCAATAGTTTGAACTCTATTAGGGATTTTACCGGTAACCAATGGAGGTAAAAAAATGCTTGCCTGGAACTATCGTATTTTTTCCCATTAGAACTAGCTTTGCACACATGTATTTTGAATTCTCTGCATTTTATTAAGATCACACTGGGCGGCTCCATACAACAAGACGTTACAGTAATCTAGATCTTAAACAACTAATGATAAAACAAGAATCTCTGTGGCTTCACTTGTTAAATATTTTCGAATACTTTTGATTTTAAAATAATTAAGCATGGCTGTTCTGCATTTACGTGTTATATGCTCCTTAAAATTAAGTTTTTCATCTAGAAAGGCACCAAGATAGTGTATAAACTTTTGTTTTGGAATTGAATCATTTATAATGACAAGCGACTCAGTCACACACTTGTCAAGTTGTTTCCGACTACCAAACATTAGAAATTCCGTTTTTGAATTGTTCATTTTGAGCTTATTTCCATTCATCCAGTTGTTAATGGATTGCGCAATCTTGAAGGTCTTGTTTTGCTTTGCGTTCAATTGATGGTGTTGGAGTAAAGCGTATATTTGCAGTGTGATCATCAGCGAATCCATACACAGAAATATGTGGCGGAATGACGTCGAAGAGAGTTCCTGCGTATGTTAAATATAGCCAAGGCCACAGACAGCTTCCTTGTGGTTTCACCTGTAGTGAGAGCTCTATTCTGTTAACTCTGTATACAAAAAACGATCATAGTGAGAAAAACAGAAAGAAACATGTACATGTATTATCTCTGTAATACCGTTCTATAATGGACAAAACAATTTTGATAATACATTAATTTTCTTAATGTTTTTATTATTATCCCCACGTTTTTCTGAGAAAAAGTGGGGATATTGTGGTGATGTGCGTCTGTCCGTTCGTCCTGGTCACCTGCTCCTCCTACACTATAAGCACTAGAACCTTGAAACTAACATACATGGTAAATATAAGCATATGTGCGACGATGCCAGTGACGGAATTTTGATCTTACCCCTGGGTCAAAAGTTATGGGGGTTGGGGCGGGGCCGGGTCAGAGATTTTCACTCATTTTTTTATGTAATATTTTACATTAACTTCTTCATTTCTGCACTGATTTACTTCAAATTGATAATGAGCCTCTCTTATGACAATACGGTCAATCTCAACTATGCATGGCCCCATTACCAACCCTGGGGCGCCCCGGCCACATAGGCCACGCCAACCCAAAATTGTCTTTTACTATAATTTCTTCATTCCTACACCGATTCACTTCAAATTGATACTGAACCTCTCTTATGACAATACGGTCAATCTCAGCTATGCATGGCCCCATTACAAACCCTTGGGCGCCCCGCCCATAATAGGCCACACCCACCCAAAATTGTCTTTTACTATAATTTCTTCATTTCTGCACAGATTCACTTCTAATTGATACTGAACTTCTCTTATGACAATACGGTCAATCTCAACTATGCATGGCCCCATTACCAACCCTGGGGCGCCCCGGCCACATAGGCAACGCCAACCCAAAATTGTCTTTTACTATAATTTCTTCATTCCTACACCGATTCACTTCAAATTGATACTGAACCTCTCTTATGACAATACGGTCAATCTCAGCTATGCATGGCCCCATTACAAACCCTTGGGCACCCCGCCCATAATAGGCCACACCCACCCAAAATTGTCTTTTACTATAATTTCTTCATTTCTGCACAGATTCACTTCTAATTGATACTGAACTTCTCTTATGACAATACGGTCAATCTCAACTATGCATGGCCCCATTACCAACCCTGGGGCGCCCCTGGGTCAAACATGCGGTGTGGGGATACGCGTCCGCCTCTGCCGCGCCATCTCTAGTTTTGTTTGTATTCAGTGTACTTATTGCAAATGCTAAACCTGGAAATATGAATACAAGTATGTTTTCATTTAACCTTGAAACTGTTGAAAATGCGAACATTGTTTTTTTTAAATGTAGGACTCATTTTTTAAGTCTGTGTAGCCCTTCTTTCACTAAAATGTGCATGTTTTCTTTGAATAATCAGATTTTTCTTGTGATCAGATTGCATCAAAGAGTCGAAAAATTGTCATAAGTCAAAATACAGTACAGCCAAAGCGGAACAAACGTATTTCGCGATCCGCGGCGGCAAGGCGAAACGAGTCGATGCCGCGTCAGTCGCATTTCGCCGCGAAACTTTGCATCTGTCCGCCGAGGCATGCCGCTATCCGCGACATGATGCCGAGTCGATGCACATCATGAAATAAAAAATTATTAGTTACATGTAGTTAACAAATTTTGAAAGAACAATTATAATAATAATTAAAATCATAATAAATTTATTGTGCGCTGATTGTATTAGCATATACATGTAAGCATAGTTAATGTGTCTTGCCAATTAAGTTTGTTTCCTGCCCGTAGTGTATGTATTTCACACATAAACAAGGTCACGTAATTATGTTTTCGCACATACAAGTGGTCAAGGCTCCAGCATATGGTGGATTTATAAATTAATTGCATGTTGATTTTGCTATAAAATTTAAGCTGAGAAAATTAGCAGTTTGAAGCCACATCAATAATCAAGACGGTGACGACGTATTTGTTGTTTTGTTAATTATCAGCTTATTATAACAATAGTTTGAATATGCGTATATAAACACGTTTTATTTTGTTCATATTATACAGGAAATATCGCTACTAATTACCCGATAATCCCGTATATTCCAGTTTTAAAGCAAATGCTGGTAAATATTTACGATACACAAACATTCTCAATATTTCCTTAAGAATCAAATACATTTTGGCATTTGTTACTATTTATAGAGATGATGAAATAACGTCTAATCGGGGCGTTGTTTTTCCACTGAACACGCAATTTACGCTTGACGTGATGTTCATGTATTTATACAACACAAAATACACCCAAACTTTCCAAACGACGTTCTACATGTCTGCATAATTTTTCGCGCTCATTTTATGAAACAAAGGATATTTTAGCACTGTTTATTTGACGTTAGAATTTGTCAAAAGTTGCGTTAGCATTAAAATTCGGAAGTGTGTTATGGATTACAAATTTAAAAATGATAATCGAACGAAACATTAACAGTTGCGCGTAATTAATTCTACGCTACACATACATGTATGTACATGTAGGTGGATATCTTTTCACTCGATCCGCCGCGTACGTATGCGGCGGATTTACTCCGCGAAAGTACGCGAGGTTACGCCGCGTGAACACACGATTCGGCCGCCGCGAACTAATAATCTGGCCGTGGCGTAGCCGCGGATTATGTTTGTGCCGCGTTAGCTGTACTGTAAGGATACCTGAGCTGAGATTCAATTTGTTATCTTATTATACAATTAAAAAAAATATCAACAAGATGCAATGCAAAATATGTGTAATTTACTGATATTTTAGTCATAAAGCACGGTGCATTGGAATTTATCATACCACCGCATTGATATCTGCCTAATATAATGTTGCCTGATATATTTTTTTATATCATGGTCAACAGGAAGTTCTTAAATCAGTCATGTGTTGAGGATTGTCATATTACTCGGAATCAACTACAAAGTAATCATTGTAGTACAATTGAATCAGATTCAACAAAACAAACAATTTGATACCAAGATGTAATATATTTTAAACCCAAAATGCAACACTAACAGCAAAAACCATTATTTACAAATATTAAGCGCACATGCTCATGACGTCCTTATTTACACGTCAAACGATAAAAAGTATTTTTTTCCGCTAAAACTGCTGCTTGTTAGCGTTTTTTCATTATTTCTTTAAAATCAGGGACATAGAGGTATGATCAACAGAAAAAGAGGTCTTAAACTCTTAGTTGTATGTTTAACAGAAAAACAGCTCTTAAACTCTTAGTTGTATGTTTAACAGAAAAACAGCTCTTGAACTCTTAGTTGTATGTTTAACAGAAAAAAACAGCTTTTTTCAGTCTTAGTTTTAGACCAATCTCCATGAAACTTGGTTGGAACATTAATTTTGTACTAATGGTATTGCAGCTGAGTTTGAAAAAGATTCCGGTTATATAAATTATCATGGCTCCCAGGGGAAGGGACTTTTTTCCTTATATGACGAAAGTAAAACCTTGTTAACACTTTAGAAGTCATGTTTATAGTCAAATCTTCATGAAACTTGGTCAGAACAATTGTGCTAATGATATTGTGGATGATTTCGAAAATGGTTCTGGTCTGTTGAAAAATATGGCCACCAGGGGGTGGGGCATTTTTCACTTTATGGCTTAAGTTGTTCTAATGATAGCTCGGCTTAGTTAAAAAATATGGTTCATGGAAAACTATGGCCGCCAGGGGGCAGGGCATTTTTCTTATATGGTTATAGTAAAACTTTGTTAGCACCCTAGAAGTCAAATGTTTAGTCCAATCTTCATGAAACTTGGTTAGAACATGTTTATGTCCCCCAGTTTATTCTAGGGGACAAATTGTTGTTGCCCTGTCAGTTGGTTGCTTTGTTGGTTTGTTTGCGTCAAACTTTTACATTGGCCATAACTTTTGCAATATTGAAGATAGCAACTTGATATTTGTCATGCATGTTTATCTCATGGAGATGCACATTTTGAGTGGTGAAGATCAAGGTCATCCTTCAAGTTCAAAGGTCAAATATATGGGTTACATAGTGTTTCACAAACACATCTTGTTTCTAATGATATCTGAGCTGAGTTCCAACTTGGGTCCTGTCCGTTGAAATACATGGCCGCCAGGGGGGCGGGGCATTTTTCCTGATTTGGGCTATAGTAAAACCTTGTTAACTTCCTATAAGTCACATTTATGGTCTAGTCTTTTTGAAACATGGTCAGAACATTTGTTCTAAAATAGCTTGGCTGATTTTTAAAAAGGTTGTGGTATGTCAAAAAATATGATCACTAGTGGGCGGAGCATTTTTCCTTATATGGCTATAGCAAAACCTGGTTAGCACTCAAGAAATCACATTTTAGTTCAATTAATCTTCATGAAACTTGGTCAAAACATGATGTCTGGGCTGAGTTCCCAAATGTTTCCCGTCTGTTGAAAAACATGGCCACCAGGGGGGGCAGGGCATTTTTCCTTATATGGCTATAGTAAAACCTTGCTAACTCTCTAGAAGTCACATTTATGGTCCAATCGTTATGAAACCAAGTCAGAACATTTATTCTAATGATAGCTTGGCTGAGTGTGAAAATGGTTGTGTTTGATAAAAAATATTGCCACAAGGGGAAGGGCGTTTTTCCTCCTTATATGGCTATAGTAAAACCTTGTTTAAACACTCAAGAAGACATACATTTTGCCGAATATTCATGACACTTGGTCAAAACATTTGTTTTAATGTTATCTGGGCTGAGTTTGAAAATGGTTCCCATCTGTTGAAATCATGGTCGCTAGGGGGCTGGGCAGTTTTCTTTATTTTTTTTTATAGTGAAATGCTATAGTTAAGCCTTGTGAACTCTCTAGTTGATATTTTGAACAAGTTTGAAAATGGTTGTGGTTCATAAAAAATATTGCCACCAGGAGAAGGGCATTATTCCTTATATGGCTATAGTAAAACCTTGTTAACACTCTAGTAGACATACATTTTGCCCAATCTTTATGACACTTAATGGTCAAAACATTTGTTTTAATGTTATCTGGGCTGAGTTTGATAATGGTTCCCATCTGTTGAAATCATGGCTGCAAGGCAGTTTTCTTTATTATGTTATAGTGAACAGGCCTTTTTCTGCCTATCTCACGGGTTTGATAGTCGGACCCATTCACAATGACAAATATGGATGTTTTTTCCCAATTGAAAAAAATAATTCCCAATTTCCGACAGAAATAATAGAAGCCGAAAAATGCGTTTCCCGGTAGGTACCATGTTTTAAATAATCGGGCGCCGTGTTTTAGCATGCAAATGGGAATTCTGCGTAGAACGTCATCGTATAGAGTGTTCCATAATGCAATTTTGCGATCTTGTCACTTCAGAAAAAATGGCGGCCGCTTGTGTCTATGCATTTCTTAAGACACATTTATGGTCATTTTCGGTCAGAATTACTTTTTAATATTGAAGTGTTGGATTACTGTGAAACCATTATTAATCGTCAGGCATTAATTTTCATAAATTTCGTCAGTCGACCGATCGGCGAATTTAAGATCCTAACGAACAATCATGCTCTATGTTTGAACAAAAACAAACACTAAGTTGAAAAATATTTTAAAACTTTACCGTAGACATGAGGCATTAAATTCCAACATAATCCAAGCACACATTCACTGCTGTTTCGTTATCAAGATTAATCCGGTTTTGACACAAAGGGACGTAGATTACACAAGGTACTTAACTGACACGTTACACTTCTTTAAAACGCGTGTGCTGTACAGCTGTATCGAATGCGTTGACTTCGTTTATGTAGAATGGTAATGAATTAGCGCTAATTGTTTATAACTTTATTACCCATTAGGTGCATTGTGTTTTTCAGGGGTGTTGCATATTACCCATCACGCAGCGAATGCCGATGAAAGACAATAAACCAAATGAAAAGATGACGATGTGTGATCAACATGCGTATTTATCACAAATTAATAAAAAATATTTTAATTGCTGTTTGTTGTTTGATTGTTTGCTTTTAACCACACTTATTACTATTTTAAATGTATCAATTTATTTATTTTTAAATTATTGACATTATTGATTTATATACCGGTAGTTTACTTTTTAAGAACAAACACACACCTAGAGTTTATAATTTTAATGTTGATATCAGAATAAAAAAAGCATTTTATTTGAAAAAAAAAACACTTAACAAACTGGAACCTCTTTCGTATAACACAACAGTTTTATAACGGTATTGACAGCATTTCTATAAAAATCATACCAACTAGAATTACGATTGTTATCAGTATGGCAATTATAATAATAGAATAAGACTAATGGGCAATTGGCTTCGTTGTTACAAACACTCGTTAACGGTTATTCGATCCCACTTGTCCGCTTATCATAACAATGGACGTGTGAATGGCATACATTAAGAGGGTCCATTACTGTCCCTTGATAACAAAAGACTAGTTAATTGGCATGTGACAAACAGGCCGCACCTCCTGCAGTGATTCTCAAGTGTGTTCCCGCATTTGTACCACGATTTTTCGCAACTGCGATTGATCGCGAATATGTATTACACACAAATCGGATATTGACTGACGCATTTTTTTTTAAATTCAAAATCAGAAATCGGTGAATTTAGGTGCTGACGAAATCGTCATTTTTATAAAAATGACGAAATTTTGTGCTGTCGAAAATAAATGGTTTCACAGTATTCTGAATTAACAGGTATGTATACAACAAGTGATAACCATGTCTACGCAGTAATTATTGTAAATTAGTTGAGAATCGATATTGATGGTCTGACGTATATAAATGTGGTCTAGTTTCATTTTCAACGTTACTCGGGTTCGAAAGAATAAATTTGGGTTAAAAAAAAACGGAAATCGGACCAAGTCTTAAAAATGTCGCATAATTCGAAGTACTCTCGAAGTAAAATACGAAAAATTTACTCAAAAGGCACACACAAACTGAATGTTTAACATTCCCAGTAGTCCAAGTCAGAATGCCAGTTTGTGTTTCCTAGAAGGGAACTTGCTGAGCAAGCAAGTGATGAACATTTGCCACTGCCAGATTCAGAGTCACTACCCTTTGTAGCTTCTTAGCATTTCATTACTGTACATTTATGATGTTCAGCTTGACTGTTGTGTTTCAAAATATGGTTGCCTTCAGACATTTGGCAACTTGAATTTTGAATAAAAATATGTTGAATGCAGGTCCTTCGACTGTGAATATTTAAAAAAAATCCTTAATGACATATCAAGCTATGCATTTTATTTGAACTTCAAGCAGAACAAAGTCTGTGTTTTTTATCATACACATACTTAGGTTAGCAGTAAACAATGACTGTTGCATGGTAAAAACAGTTTAATACTTTCTTAGCATTTCTGGGCAATACCTATGTATGAAAACATTTGATTTAATAATAAAAAAATCAGCAAAAATAATTTTCCAAATAATGCTTTTGTCGATGAAATTTCTTCCCAATTTGAAAGATTTCGCGACTTGAAAAATCTCAATTTGGCTAGGTACTTTTTCCCAAAATAGACAGAAAAAGGCCTGGTGAAATGCTATAGTAAAACATTGTGAACTCTCTAGTTGATATATTTTGAACAAGTTTGAAAATGGTTTCGTAAATATCTCAAACAATGCTGTGAGCAGTTCGGTTCCTGGAAGTCTCAGTTGAGCCTCTGGCCCTATTGTCATAAAACAATTTGTGATTTTTAGCTCCACTGGCCAGAGGCCAGCGGGGCTAATGTCATGGTCCTGACTCCATCGTGCGTCTGTGCATTTACTTTTTCTTTAAACATCTTCTTCTCCTAATCTACTGGTCCAATTCTGATGAAATTCCTTAGGAATGTTCCTGGGGTAAACCTCTTCCAAATTTGTTCAAATTATGTTCCTGGGGTCAAATTTGACCCTGCAGCGGGGCGTCAAAAATTGAAAATTTGCTTCTATAAGGCCTATTTTGTGAAAACTTTTAAAATCTCATCCATAACCATTGGGCCTAGGGCTACCAAATTTGGTAGGTAGTGACATCTTATAGTCCTCTACCAAGTGTCTGCAAATTATGCCCCTGGGATCAAATTTGACCCTGCCCCAGGGGCTCAAAAAGTTGAAAATGTGCTTATATAAGGCCTATTTTGTGAAAACTTTAAAAATCTACTTGTCCATAACCATTGGGTCTAGGGCTACAAAATTTGGTATGTAGTGACATCTTAAAGTCCTCTACCAAGTTTCTTCAAATTATGCCCCTGGGGTCAAATTTGACCCTGCCCTGCGGGTCAAAAATTTAAAATTTGCTTATATAAGGCCTATTTTGTGCAAACTTTAAAAATCTACTCGTCCATAAGCTTTGGGCCTAAGGCTACCAAATTTAGTATGTAGTGACATCTTATTGTCCTTAACCAATTTTCTTCAAATTATGCCCCTGGGGGCAAATTTGACCCTGGCCGGGGCGGTCAAAAAATTGAATATTTGCTTATATAAGGCCTGTTTTGTGCAAACTTTAAAAATCTACTTGTCCATAACCTTATGGCATAGGGCTACCAAATTTGGTATGTAATGACATCTAATAGTCCTCTACCAAGTTTGTTCAAATTAAGCCCCTGGGATCAAATTTGACAGTTCCCCAGGGGTAACAAGATTGAACATAGGCTTATATTGCGTCCATTTTGTGCAAACTTTAAAAATTTACGTGTCCATAACTGTTGGGCCTATTTCTACCAAATTCTGTATGTAGTGACATCAAATAGGTCTCTACTTAGTTTGTTCAAATTATGCCACAGGGGACAAATTTTACACTGCCCCGGGGGTCACAAAAATTAACATATGCTTAAATAAGGCCTATTTTGTGAGAACTTTAAAAATCTTCTTGTTTATAATTATAGAGCCTAGGGCTAGTAAATTTGGTATGTAGTGATATCTAATTGTCCTCTACCAAATTTGTTCATGACTCGCAAATGACCCCCTATTGATTTTCAGGTCACTAGGTCAAAGGTCAAGGTCACAGTGACCCGAAATAGTAAAATGGTTTCCGGATGATAACTCAAGAACGCTTATGCCTAGGATCATGAAACATCGTAGGTGCATTGATCATGACTGGCAGATGACCACTATAAATTTTCAGGTCACTAGGCCAAAAGTCAATGTCACAGTGACTCATAATAGTAAAATGGTTTCCTGATGATAACTCAAGTATAGTTAGGCCTAGGATCGTGAAACTTCATAGGTACATTGATCATGACTGGCAGATGATTTTCAGGTCACAAGGTCAACGGTCAAGGTCACAGTGCCAAAAAAAAACGTATTCACACATTGGTTGCCACTACAACTAACAGCCCATATGGGGGGCATGCCATTGTTTTGCAAACAGCCCTTGTCTTGATCCTGTGATAACTTTAAAAGTTCTTAATATTTGGTCATGAAACTTAAAATATGGATAGATGGCAATATGGAGATTATTCACATCATTTTATTTTTTCCTACGTCAATATTTCTGGTTGCTATGGCAACAAATAAAAAAATCAAAAATATCTGACAATTGTAGAGTTTCACTGAAAGGGGACCAAATTGCTTGGCAATCTCTTGTGTTTTTGTGTTGTTGAATATAATTGATAGTAACTGACCCACAGTAGCAGGGAGATAATTACATGTAGTGGCCCTGTACAACATATCTTGAATTTATAATACTGCAACATTATTAGCTATGCTGCAAGGGATTTAGTACAACATACAGTACAGCCAAAGCGGAACAAACGTATTTCACGATCCACGGCAGCAAGGTGAAACGAGTCGATGCCGCGTCAGTTGTTGAAGCCGCGTCAGTTTGCGGCGGCAAGTCGCATTTTGCCGCGAAACTTCGCATCTGTCCGCCGAGGCATGCCGCTATCCGCGACATGATGCCGAGTCGATGCGCATCATGAAATAAAAAAATCTTTTAAAAATTATTAGTTACATGTAGTTAACACATTTTGAAAGAACAATTATAATAATAATTAAAATCATAATAAATTTATTGTGCGCAGATTGTATAAGCATATACATGTAAGCAGGGATCATATTTTTTTCGGTTTTGTCGGTCCTTGACCTATTGGGGTCATGAAAGACCGATTGAAAATCCCAAAGAGTCGGTCTGATTCTGTTTGCTAAAATTCCCATGTCATGAAATCGATTACGCAGTGCACATGCTAGCATACCCTAATTACATTCTTATCTCGATTAGGTGTGATTAAACCATTCACTGCAGTCTCTAAACCGGTCAGGACCAGTCTATTGCACGTCAGCCAACTAGTATCAGCGTATGACCCCAAACAACGAAGATTCGCGCGGTTGTGTATTAGTCAAGCGTGAATAACCAAATGTCAATATCAATCGATAATTTCACTGGCTTATTCCTAGCACACTAATGTGTGCTCGCCCACGATAAAATAGTTGACAGTTACTTCGGAGATTAAATGTTATCCTCGTGGAAATTGTGCTTTTCATGCATGATACAGTCAGTAAACTTTCATATAAACAAAGAAGAAATCCGATATTCTGCAATAATTGTGGGCGGACCTTATACACTGAAAGCACGCGCTGTAACTAAACAAAACATGCCGATACATTTTCCACCAGCGTAATAATCCGGCAATAAATGAATGAAAGATGCGGTTTTGATTGACAGAACAGCCGAAAGTTATTTTTATGGGCGGAACTTCACATAAAATAGTACACAAGAAAAATAATATACATTGTATAAATCTTTAGTAAAAATCGTGTTAGAATCGAAATAATTTGTGTACATTATTGTTGAACAACCCATGACCAGAAGTTAAGATGCGTGGTTTTGCTTCGCACTCGTGATTTAATCCCTACGCATCTTAACTATCGGCCGTGGTTTACTCGACAAAACAAACTATAACGTACACAAATTGTTTTTCATCTATTTGGTCTTATTATTGCCAGTAGCCAACGTACGCACAGATATTTGTTAGATTCAATGCATGTGTGTAAGTTATTATCGAGTCGACAATGATTTAAAACATCGGTATAGACTTACACAGATTAATGATATTGACAACGATGAAAAGTCAGGTAAAACAGTTACCAAAACAACAATGAAATAGCTAATGATAAAACCAATTGAGAAAACTTGTATGTTCCATTTTAAAAAATGATTAAGGCAATTTAACTTGTACTGATTATACCCTCTTCATGAATGGCAAAATCAATGGTATATATTTTAACGTAATTTGTCATAATTTCGGATAAAAATTTTCAGACACTTTTTCTCCATTTAAATCCAGACCGATTGATGTTGCTGGAAAATATGATCCCTGCATGTAAGCATAGTTAATGTGTCTGGCCAATTAAGTTTGTTTCCGGCCTGTAGTGTATGTATTTCACACATAAACAAGGTCACGTAATTATGTTTTCGCACATACAAGTGGTCAAGGCTCCAGCATATGGTGGATTTATAAATTAATTGCATGTTGATTTTGTTATTATATTTAAGCTGAGAAAATTAGCAGTTTGAAGCCACATCAATAATCAAGACGGTGACGAGGTATTTGTTGTTTTGTTAATTATCAGCTTATTATAACTATTGTTTGAATATGCGAATATAAACACGTTGTCTTTTGTTCATATAATATAGTTAATATCGCTACTAATTACCCGATAATCCCGTATATTCCAGTTTTAAAGCAAATGCTGGTAAATATTTACGATACAAAAACATTCTCGATATTTCCTTTAGTATCAAATACAGTTTGGCATTTGTTACTATTTATAGAGATGATGAAATAACGTTTAATCGGGGCTTTTTTTCTCACACTGAACACGCGATTTACGCCTGTCGTGATGTTCATGTATTTATACAACACAAAATACACCCAAACTTTCCAAACGACGTTCTACATGTCTGCATAATTTTTGCGCGCTTTTTATGAAACAAAGGATATTTTAGCACTGTTTATTTGACGCTAGAATTTGCTAAATGTCGCGTTAGCATTAAAATTCAGAAGTGTGTTTCGGATAACAAATTTAATAATGATAATTGAATGAAACATTAACAGTTGCGCATAATTAATTCTACGCTAAACATACATGTATGTACATGTAGGTGGATATCTTTTCACTCGATCCGCCGCGTACGTATGCGGTGGATTTACTCCGCGAAAGTACGTGAGGTTAATACAGACTCGGCGTCATTGTGCGGATTGATGCCGAGTGCCACGGTGATAGGCGCCGTCAACACACGATTCGGCCGCCCCGTACTAATAATCTGGCCGTGGCGAAGCCGCGGATTATGTTTGTGCTGCTTTGGCTGTACTGTATCTTGAATTTATAATACTGCAACATTATTAGCTATGCTGCAAGGGATGTTATGGTAAACGAAAAGTTTATAAGAAACATACATTTTTTGTTTAAATTGTGGTAATAGATATTTGTGAGGAAATAGAAATTCTGAACATTTACAATGCTCTTAAATATCCATTATATGCATCTTTTGATGATTTGAACACCTGAAAATTATAAACCGTTGCAACGCGAAACAATTGAATAATTTGGAGAATTCTGTTGTTGTCATTATATTTTGTTATACTACAACATTTGTTTATGTAAAGTATAAAATATATCACTCATTGTATGAGCACAGATGGCTGAGTGGTCTAAGCAATAGACTTTTACTCCAGCACCCAATTGTATAAACGCTGGTTAAAGTTACAGCTCGGTAACATTCAAACCTTGGTAAGTTTGCGGTTATTCAGGTATAGTAACCTTCAAGGTAACTCGATTGTATAAACACCATATACCGCAAAGTAACCTAACTGCGCAATTAGTGGAATTTAACCACCGGTAACTTTAACCAAAGCATTCCCACAATGAATTTTCTAATGACGTAATTTTCGTTCGAAGTGTCACACTTATAAACAGTGACATGTATTTGAATTATCAAATTCATTTACAAATGAATTCACAATAAAATAAAGTGTAAATTTTAACTATGAGTTCATCAAAATGACCAGGGACAAATTGATAATGATGTCGGGATTTGCATCATTTAGCGGAATCCCAGGTGAGTGGTGCTTCCAAACTGCAAGAGAGTGCTTACAAAGGCGTCTATTCTTCTAGTTGTTCTAGATGTAACATAAAAATTAAACATGATCGTCGTAACATGCTAGACTATTCTTCTAATTTGGCTTATGTTTACAATAAACTTACTTACTTTCTTGTACAATAAGGGAATTTACCGTAGACAAATACAAAATTGTTCAAGTTTAAATATATCTTTGTATGCAGAAATCTGCAAATGCAACCGAGTTCACCAACGGCTATTATTTGTGTTGTGTTCTGAGAAAACTGGGCATAATGCATGTGCGTAAAGTGTCGTCCCAGATTAGCTTGTTAAGTTCGCACAGGCTAATCAGGGACGACACTTTCCGCCAAAAATTTATTTTTGCTTAGAAGGGACTTCATTTTAACCAAAAATTTCATAAAAGCGGAAAGTGTCGTCCCTGATTAGCCTGTGCAAACTGCACAGGCTAATATGGGACGACACTTTAAGCACATGCATTATGCCCATTTTTCTCAGAACACGACACATTTGATAAACTGCTCCGGTTCATTTAAACAGCAGTAATGTACATAGAGTACATGGCGTAGCGTGTGACGAAGAAGAAAGTTTATTGAGTTCTCATTTGAATATAACGATTTGATGGCATAAGGGTCTTCATTTAACTATACTAAAATAATTATCAAAGACCCTAGATGCAAACTTGTCAATTATTGAATTAAATGGATTATTTATGGATTTTAAAGGATTATTAAAGGTAACATACTAGTTTGAGCGTGTTTTGTTTTTTGTTTGTACTTTTGTTGTTCCCTGTTTTCGGAGAAATGATTTTAACATCGGCGCCATTTATGCATCCGATCACACACGGCATACCCATAACAGAATATAAGAAACAAGTTCTGTGCGTCCTTAAATTCGTCGTCCAAAGTCGGAAATCGTATTGCCCTGTAGATTAAGTCAAATAAAGTGTCAGTCGCTGCAATTTGTTGTTTACTCGTCGAAATTGTGAAGGTCGTCGATGGTCAGCTTTTATAATGCACGCGCCGCGGCCATTTTGTGTAAGTTACCTCTCGGTTACTTGTACTTACCCACCTAGGGAAGCAGGGTATGTTTTAACTGGGTTTTAACCGATCGGTATAACTAACCAAATTTTATACAAACGCTTACAGACCAGTAACCAACATGTTACCGACTTTTAACCGCCGGTATGTGGTTAACCGCCAGTTTATCTGTTTAGTAAAATCGGGTGCAGCGGTCAGTGGTGTGAGCCCATTTGAGAGTTCTTTTTTTTATGTCCCCCACCACTATAATGGGGGACATATTGTTTTTGTCATGTCTGTTGGTTTGTGTGTTTGTTTGTTTGTTTGCCCCAACTGTAACATTTGCAATAACTTGTGCAATATTGAAGATAGCAACTTGATATTTGGCATGCATGTGTATCTCATGGAGCTGCACTTTTTTAGTGGTGAAATGTCAAGGTTAAGGCCATCCTTCATGGTCAAAGGTCAAAATATAGCTTCAGAGCGGCGAAAAGGGGACATAGTGTTTCTGACAAACTCATATCTTGTTTTCTTTAAAATATTCTATTTTTTGCTGGAGCTTTTTAGATCCAAAGTTTACACTTATCATTATCAATATAAATCATTTAATGACTAACTTAAATACATGCCAAAATCTGCATAAAGATCCTTTTAAACCTGCTATTCTGAAACCACAAGGCCAAGAGTTTTGTATTTGGGTTGTAACATTATATAGTGGTATTTGACCAATTTATTTAGAGAAATAGGTGGTCGACATTGGCCCTTTCCTGCTGATACATCTGTTTTGTTGTTTTTTTTCTTTTCGTAAATTATGAAAAAATCTTCTACCAACTAAGATTAAAGATGTATGATAAACAACAATTCCTCCCTGTATATATTTTACAGGTTTGCAAACATAATATATCTTAAAGCCAAATGGGTTATGTTTTATTGCGAAATTTGAGCCTAGTCATTTCAATATGACATAAAAGCTAAGTATCCAGTTTATATTATTTGCATTTTAATGACATGTTCGTGTCAGCTTGTCATTGGAGCCATCCATTTAATTTTATATCATATTCCTTTTTATACGCCTACTTGGGTTTATTTGGTGACACCCTAAGTTTCAAGTAAGAAGGTGTATAATCAGGCCTGTAGACAGATTGCTACAGGTGGCTGACCCAAAATGGTAGCAAATACTTACCAGAGACTTTAAATAATGATGAAAATAAGCTCTTAAAACTCGTATTAAATAATTGTCTAGTGCCTTAAGTCTTTGATTTCAATTACTGACTGTGGCTGTTATTATGCTGTACATACTATGAACCTATGCAAAGCACAATTTAATAAACAAAGATTTTGCAGTATGTTATCGTAGCTGTATTTGAAAATTAAATAGAAATAGAGTTACAAAGCAAAATAATTTAAAAATAAAGTCAAAACTCAACTTCAGCTCATTTGAGAATAACAGTCAATTGCAGACAAAGGTCAGTCTGGATTTCCCACGACGAAAATCACGCTATATATTATACTTGAGAATAATTGTCATTTGTCCATAGCAGCCAACGACCAATATTTTTCACTCCAAAAAATCATGTTTGAACTGAAAACAACGGTCATGCGTTATTCGTTTTGAGTCGCAAAAATAAGTACACAAACGAAACAGGTGCATGTAACAATAAGAACGTGTTTTAGTAGCAATTTTCAACTGAATTTATAACGACAAAGAATTAGCGCGTGACAAAGTCAATAGATCTTTTTGGCCAATAAGGTTTTAAAAACAACACTAAGCTGGCGAATGTTGGTATAAGAAGGCAATAAACACGGTGCCTATACCACGTGACTTTTTCGGATCTGTTTTGGGAGAATAAAGCGCGACCCAGTTAACATTTTTAAGGATCTCTTTTTAAATATTTCACCATTTGTAATGGAATGAAGTGGAACGCCCGCTCATTCGTAAGAGTTTTCTATAGGTAACATGATCTTTTTAAACAAATAAGTATTTTTTCAGTAAAGTGCAACCGCACGTTTGAACGGTTAGAAAAATGTCGGATCAGTGCAGGGACTTCATATTACAAACGCGCGGTTGCACTTAACTCAACTTAACTTACAATACTTTGCTTTAAAAGATCATGATACATATAGAAAACTCTCATGAATGAGCGGGCTCTTCACTTTATCCCATTAAAAATGGTAAAATATTTAACAATACATCATTAAAAATGTTAACTTGGTTGCGCTTTATTCTCCCAACACATATCTTTAAAGTCACGTGATATAGGTACCGTGATAAAGGGATAAGTGATCATTCAGGAAAAATATACATTGAATAGCAACTTTTATAACAAACTCAATATCTTTTACAAATCTTTTTCTTTGAATTAAAACAATACAGTTACACCGTAATTTTGGTTTATAACAGAAAATACTCTTTTATAATCGTTCCGACGTGACGTCATGGCACGTTTCAATATTTCTTTAAACATACATTTAGTTAGTATGCTGGATGCGTGAGAGGAAAGAGTAAGGCTATCCAGTTTAGGTCAGCCAATCAGATCAAGGTCACAGATGCTTGTAGCATGACAATCTTTTTCACACACTTCCTTGAAAACACCTTAGTCTATGATCATAGAAATTAGTATGTTTATCAGGCAGTAGGAAAATATGACCCTTTACAGAGATTGAGATCAAAGTCAAGGTCACAGAAACATGCATTAATGAAGTCACTTATTATTACATTATATTAAAGATTAGGCTGCTTTGGTGAGGAGAATACATGTTTTACAACAAATATTGTTGATTTTATACTAGAGTTGGTATAAATGTTTTAAAGGTAGGATTATTTACTGATATGTACATGCATTTACAGATGATGTTCAGATTTTCAACCAGTCTAAGCAGCTACAATAGTACTTTAGCCAGACACTGGACATGAACAGACCTCCTTCCTGCCCGGATGAAGTTTCTTAGATTGGGGCTATTTCTTAATTTCCATATCTTGCCGATGTAAGTTGCCATACACATCAACAACATCTATTATAGATTTTACAGACTTTGGTAAACCCAAGCTCAACGAATGAACTTTTGAAGTCTGTCATCGTCTGTTGCCAGTTGTTCATTTTATATTATTAAATCTGTGCATTACACGGATTGTTTGATTTGGATAATGTACAAAAGGCTTAAGTTAGTCACACTTTCTCAAATTAAAGGTCAACACTTCAAGGTCAAAACAATCTTGTTGGAGGATATTGCTGTCTCTTGGACTGCCTTTGTATTGTTATATTGTTTTCATCAGAATTCAACTTTCTGGTAAATGCTTAAACAAAGAAACTCAAATCTGAATAGAGTTTAGTTGATAGGTGTTTTAACTTGTAGTATGTCCCAAATTACGTACAATTGTTTCAATGCATTATACAGTGAAACCTCGCTATTATGAAAAAGAGTCAATACACATCACAAGATTTTAATAGCTTAGCAAATTAGATTGTCCTGAGGCTCCCGCATATTCCTTTTATGAAAAAAGAAAAGATCAAATAACTGTAAACTTTGGTATACACGGTTCTGCATTTAGTTCACAGTAGAAACTGTAGTTGAAGTATTTTCAATAAGAAATTTGCCTATTGTCTACGTTATCCACTCCAATAAGAATTTTACCCTTATCAATATATTAATATTCCTTTATGATCAATTTTCAAGGCATTTTTTCAAATTTTATGAAATTGTATTTTTTACAAAATAAATTCTTGAATTGCTTCTTATTGAAATTCATTATCATAAAATGTTTAAAATCAATCCTGTTAATTGCCTAAAATATTGTCTCTTTGAGGAATGGCTTTGCACATGACCGTCAGTTGGTCTGTTCAGGCTGTCAAGCGGTCATACTTTTTCCTACTTTTTCCTACTATTTCCTACTTTTTCATCAGGATCCTACTTTTTCCTATTTTTTTACCAAATCTTCCTACTATTCCTACTTTTTCATTTTCAATGGAGAATTATTTTTTTTCAAGAGTTTATTTAGTAAACTTGCAGGACGAATGAATCTATGGCATGACTGTATCCCTGTTAATGTGCATTCATCTAGATGAGACCTGATGAGACCTGACAACCCATGCTGACTGTCTGCTAGCACCTCTTCAGGAAGCATAAATATTTATTTCTTATGTAACTTTTGAAATTATTAACAAGTTTTTTTTTTAAAGTAACAATAGTGCCTTGTTTACTTCCTTAGCATTTGTACACTGCAGACTTCACTACCTTACACAGTTCCCAGTGATGCAAGAGCTGAGGGAACCCATTGTTTATTCCAGTTTTATTTTGTTTCCATTGACAACAATTTGACCAAACCTTATGCATGTTTACATGATATTGCTGTTTGGAATGTAGAGATATAGAGATACATGTATTGTATGAGTGGTTATGTAATATGGAATTTATTACACAAGTGATTTGAAAAAAATAAAATGATGCTTTGCCGAGTTTTCATCATTTACAAATATAATGTAATAAATTCTGTATTACATGACAACGGATATGATGTTCTATCGATATCATAGATACATCATGTTTAGTAATTAAAGATAAATGCACATAGCCTAAATGCCCTGATACATTTTTATGCTCCTGGTAGGGTGGCATATAGCAGTTGTACTGTCAGTTCGTTTGTCTGTCTGTCTGTCTGTCTGTGTGTTTGTCCGAAAACTTTAATATGGGCCATAACTTTTGCAATATTGAAGATAGCAACTTGATATTTGGCATGCATGTGTATCTCATGAAGCTGCACATTTTGAGTGGTGAAAGGTCAAGGTCATCATTCAAGGTCAAAAGTCAAATATATATAGCTTCAAAAAGTCAAAAAATACAATCCAAGGGAAGTAATAAGCTTTAAGAGGGAGATAATTTCTAAACCTGCCAAATCAACTGATAAGTCAGGCAGATGGACAAAAACACAAGGAAAACATGAAATACATGCATGATAATTCACAAAAGCGTTTGTTTGGAAGTGCTCCAAAGCCAAGCAGCTCTCAGGGTGGTGGGGATAAATCTTTCTGTATGCAAGTACATCCATCACACAAGGAACAGATACAAAAGGCTGAAATCATCTGGGCCCTTAAGGTAGCTTCAAGTGGGTATCCATACAGAACATGTGATGGCACTCCTGCTCTGTTTCCAGCTATGTTTCCTGGACCTGTGGCTAAAAAAGTAGTATTATGTATTCCTACTTTTGAGGGAAAAGTTCCTACTTTTTCCTACTTTTTTCCTTCTTTTCTTGCAAAAGTAGTTCCTATTTTTTCCTACTTTTTGAAAAAAGGTCACTTGACAGCCTGTCTGTTTTATTGTTGGTAGATCTTAAGTGTCCCCAGGATATCTAGTGAATGATTTTACCTAAAACCACGCAAATTGGTATTACCTTATTTTGTGAGAACAAGAATGCTCCTATTAATTTTGAGGGTTACAGGTCAAAGGTCAAGGTCACAAGAGTTTGTCACAGTATATTTGTTTCTGCATATCTTGAGAATTCTTCGACCCATTATCGTTATCATGCAAATTTATACATGTATATTGTTTACTTGAGAGAAAGGACAGTGGATACTTATTGATCGAGGCCCGGGGTAATGAGGTCAGTTATCAACAGTACAGCTCCGGGTTTGTAACAGGAAATCATCCTGGCACCGTAATCTGAAATCTTTTTGACCTACAAAAATGTGAGCTTGTGATGTTTATGAGAGGTGTCGTGCGAAATGTGTCTTTGAACAGAAGCGACCAGCAAAGCTGAAGTCCAGCCTGCGCAGCTGCCTTACTGTCTACAGATCCCTTAAGTATTGCCAGCCCATATTGTTCTATAGTCATTCTAACCCTGAAGCTCTGATGCAACCATAACAGTTGTCAGATACTGGCATTGGTATGTGAACTTGGCACTGGTAAACTGTTCAATGGTAAACCAGCTCATCCCAGAAAAGTGTGAGTGTAGGTCTTAACACTGAACATGACTGAACTATTATTAAACAAAATCAACAAACCAAAAGAGTGTGCTCCCAATTTTAGAAGAGTTCTTTTGCTTTTGGTTGATAGGTCCTTAGGGCTCCCCTTCTCAAAATAAAATGTACTTTTTAACAAAATACGCTTTAAAAAGTGTATTTTTTCTGCATTTTTACCAAAAAGTGTATTTTTCTGCATTTTTTTCATAATTAAGTGCACTAAAGTATATAAATATCAGATAAGATCAGGATCAGATAAGACATCAATTAGCATCATAAACACTGATCCCTATCAGTGCTCCATTAAGCCAAAACAAAGGGGTTTTTATAGAATTTTGATTGGTTCTGTATCCTTATCTATTGGAAAACAAACCACTTTTGATTGGTTGGAGCACAGCAAGTTATTTGGAGCACAGGAAGTTATTTTTTGTTAACAATTTGGTTTCAGCTATTGAGCTTAATTTTTAGGTATAATTCAGCAACATTAAGACTTATAATTCTAGTGTCAAATGTCTTGAAATTCTTTCAGCACATGAAATATTGTGTGATTAAAACAATGTGTATTTACTACAATGTGTAAATCAACAATAAGTTTGTTGCAAAGAAGATTCAAAGTGGGTGGTTAAAGTGATCAACAACTGCCTTTTTTTTTGGAATACTGAAGAACAGCTGTAACAGGTTTGTATTTTCATTTCTGCATCTCTTTTTAATTTAATTAATTATGATCATTATCATATTTATGTATTGTCACTGGGAAATGTAAATGGATGAGTAAATGTAATGCAATTTTAAGGAAAAAAACACCATTTGAATTATTATGGCTGTATTTTATGTTTATTGTCATCTTAAAATTTATTTATACCTATTTCTTGTTATTAATGAACAGATTTCTTTCCCCTATATTTAATAAGAACATTTACATTTTATATTTGAAGGTTAAACCCCAAGGTGAAATTTACATTGATCGGAAGATCCATTGGACAGAATGTGCATCATCGCCTGCCAAAGAAGGGAGCAAAAAGGGGACTACCTGATGTTTGGACATGTATACCAGGTTTTACCCTGCACGAGCAGGCCAACTTGAGGGGAACAGGAGAGGGAAACCGTGCCCTGTAGCTTGTCCTTGACCAACAAAAGACGGATTTGTTGAGAGGTAAAACTATATAATAAATGTTATTGAAATTCAAAGACGTCACACTTCCAACCAGTCCACACAGCCAAAGGAGACCACATATATTAGTTCATTTATAAACAGTATTTTCTATCAAACGTATTTATTATTTATGAAAAGCGTTAAGTCACATGTGATCCCGAGATTAAAATTGCAAAAATAAACAAACAAAAACAACAAGCCAACAAATTTGATTTGATTTAAATTTATAGCAACTGTTGAACAAGATTACCATAACAGCAATATGTAACACTTACATTATAAAATATCTTTCAGGACCTGATCTCAAATGAGATCATGCACAAGAAGCGCCTCGCAGACCATGACAGTAGTATGCAGACCTGATCAGCTGGTGAACTGCTCTATAAAGGGTTGTTTATGAATGCATTCTTTGTAAGGAACAGTGTATAACAACAAATATAGTGACAGGGGCTAGGGATTTGGAATTAATGTAATATAAAAAATCTTGTAAATGATAGGGAAAACATTTCAGCTTAAGGAGGGGAAAACTTTAATATTTTTGAAGCGGAAACCACCTGTATTTGGCTGTTAATCAGTTACCGGAAATCAGAGGGGAGAAAAATCATTGGTATGAGACTGATTTTTTAAGTTGTTAATTCCAGATAGGCAATAGCCCGTTTAATCATCTCTTTTATGTAAATATGTAACATCTGCTTTTGTTTTTTAAGGTTTAACATTCTAATAAAAGTGTGTACTTATCTATTGAATTGTACTTTTTGTTTTTTATGTATGTGTTTACACAAACCTTTCATTTAAAAAAAGGAATGCTGACTTCAAAATGCTGCGTTTTTTTTAAATTTGGTTAATTTTCAAGCATATTGATTTGAAGTGATGAAAAGTACACTTGAGCGTAAAATGCGCTTAAAAAATTCACTTCCAACACTTCATAAAGTGTATCATTTGTATGACTGAAAATGCACTCAAGTGTATTAATGCGCTTAAAAATTCACTTTCATTACTGTGAGGTGCATTATTTGTATGACCGGGAATGCACTCAAGTGTATTTATGCGCTTAAAAAAATTCACTTTCCATTTTGTAAGGTGTATTATTTGTATCAGTGGAAATGCACTCAAGTGTATTAATGCGCTTACAAAAATTCACTTTGAATACTCAATGAAGTGTTTTATTTGTATGTCTGGAAATGCACTCAAGTGTATTAATGCGCTTAAAAAATTCACTTTGAATACTCCATGAAGTGTATTATTTGTATGAGTTAAAATACACTCAAGTGTATTGATGCACTTGACAGATTACTTTAGTAACTGATAAGTATATTATTTGTATGACTGGAAATGCACTCAAGTGTATTAATGCGCTTAAAAAATTCGCTTTTAATTCTGTAATGTGTATTATTTGAATGACTGGAAATGCACTCAAGTGTATTAATGCGCTTTAAAAAATTTACTTTGACCATGAAGTGTATTATTTTTATGTCTTAAAATACACTCAAGTTTATAAATGCACTTAAAAATAAACTTAAGCGCACTTATTATCATAATAAACGCACTAAAGTGTATTATTTTGTGGAAAAAAATACACTGATATGTATAAACACACTAGTAAAAAGTGTGTTTTTTTAACAGAATAAAATGCACTTGTTAAGCAAAAAATACGGTGCCAATAACATGCGCATTTAATGCGCATTAAATGTGCATTTAATGCGCATTAAATGCGCATTTAGTGCACTTTTTCGAGAAGGGTCCCAATTTTATAAGAGATTTTTGTATTTTCGTTGGTAGGTCCTTTGGTTGATCCGTAGACTGTCTAGAAGCGAGCATTACATGTACGTCAACACATATATTTGACTGTAGATCTACAGGTTGTTCTTTTGAAAAGTTTGGTATCTGCGTGTGCAATATCCGAACCGGAAACCGGAACTGGAAATTTTCAAAGTAAATAACCAGCGTCTCCTGATTGATCATAATGATACAATATATAAAAATGATCAAATTTACGGCTTTTAAATATTCTAAAATTCTTCTCTGTATTTATTGTGACTATATTTAGAACAACGCATCAGCATTCTTCGTGTAAAACAGTTGTCTTCATCCAGGGAGTTCCCCGTTTGATGACGTCAATTAAGCACTGTAGTTCCGATGTTTATGATTTTTAGGCATTTGATTGATTGAAATGTTTGAAAATTGACCTAGGGAAAATAGGAGCTAAAGAAACGGCTACAAACGACTATACTTTTTTTTTAAACAAGAACATCGTGAAATGTTAAAATTTAATTAAAATATTATCTTTATTTAAGCTTTTTGTTAGTTTCTTGTCAGACTGTGACAATAAACTAGGACACATATATTCTGTTTAAATACCATTGATACAAATGCCTGCATTTTATGCAGTGTGTGGTTTTTCAAAGAGATATGACAGAATACTATGTAAGTATCATTGAGCACTTGAATTTGTCCGATGCGTTAAAGAAAGGATTACACGGCGAGGCTTGCCATGAGCAACACATCATTAGCATCATACGGTGACTAAGAAATAAACAAAATGATCAAACACAATTATAATTTAACGAAGCACACACTTAATAATTGGGATATTAAAATATCTATTGCAACTGAAACTGTTTTGTAGGATAAGTTGATGACATAATTGCAGCTTTAACAAGAGTTTATAAAAAACTTAATAAAGTATAAACGTCTCGCTTACCTTAATGACATTGTTAATCCACTCCTAGATTGGGACTAATTTTAGTTGACATTCACATCAACAAAATGTATATTCTAAGATTTAAGAGAATTGGGTTCACCCCAGCTACAATAATGAATGTTTGTAGTAAGTTATTGACTGCTTTAAGATTTTTATTAAATGGTATTTATTGTCTGTACCATATTTTAAATGACTTAATCAGTGGAACCATATAATAAAAGTAAAAAAAACACACAACAGTTGGACATATTTATGAAAAGCTTTCAAGTATGTTGATTGTTTAACAAAATATAAAGGTCACCACTTTCTCAGTAGCTGGCTCAACGACCCATCCGAAACTAATAATGAATGCATCAAACACATTTGTTATCAATTTTATTCATTCATGTGTTTAAAACAGAAGGTATATCACTCAGGCTTTTGCTATGTCAGTATGCAATATTCACACTAGTCAATTAGCGCAATTGCATTTAAATGGCCAAGTATAACTTGTCAGTTTTAAATGCTGTTTGAGGAAAAGTATCTGATATATTGTAATAAAATTTGTTTATGTAACAAGCTTCTGTATTATCATAATTATATTATCATAACATGGC
Source organism: Dreissena polymorpha (assembly GCF_020536995.1). Taxonomy (NCBI): domain Eukaryota; kingdom Metazoa; phylum Mollusca; class Bivalvia; order Myida; family Dreissenidae; genus Dreissena; species Dreissena polymorpha. Next base: position 193,830,096 of record NC_068355.1, on the reverse strand, counting down.
ATGTATTAGAGCAATTAAAAATGTGGTGTGTTAAACAATCTGGTTTAAAGTGCTTATCTACAAAGCTTGTTTTTTGCAGTTTAAAGTTATCAATACACTCAGTACCCAATAGTCAGGTGACAGTATACATAGTTACACTGTTTACTCCTATAATACAATCGCCATTTGATGGTTAACTTGGTTGCTGTTCAGTTCGAAATTTCTTAAAACTTGTCTGTGTTTAATAACATTGTGTGTGTATTTTCTGGGATATTTAGTGTTCACACGCTTGGACATAAATATTTCAATTGATTTTAGTTTGTAAAATCTTGTTTGTTGAAAGTGAATTATCAAAATGGCAACATCTGGAATTTCAAGAAATTATAATTTGGTTAAATATTATTGTTGTACAATCTGCGAGAAAGAACGGTCTGTAGAAATAGATGCAGATTTTTACTGTAAAAAATGTCTGAATTACTTCTGCAGAAAATGTATAAACTCCCACAGACAGCATGGTCGGTGGTTTTATAAAAAATCTCCTTATGGAAAGGATAAAATAAGGAAGTGGCCACTTTCTAAGAAGATGGAGACTTCTCTTTTAACATGTGTCATACACAAGGTTGAACAGTTAACAATGTACTGTCTGGACCACAGTCAGCTGTGCTGCTCTACATGTGTTGAGCTTAATCACAGGTAGCTTATTCTTACTTATTTTATATCAGTATACATTATTGCATTGTATTACCTGTATGCAACAGGGGCGTCGGAAGCACATTAACAATTTGGGGCGGCGGATGGGGTGGGTATGGGAGAGGGTATCTCCCTCCCGTTGGTGGGGGTCCGGCATACCCCGGAATTTTTTTCAAATTTTAGCATCAAATGGCGCATTTTGGTGCGTTGCTATGCCTGATACCTGACCTTATACACGTCTATTGCAGGCATTTTCTGAATGACAAAAGTTGTGACAGACAGACACACAATGAAGAAGTGATCACTATATGTAGCAGTTTGTACTTTGTAGCAGGCGACACAACAATAGGGATCATGTGGGTTGAAAGAACGTTCTTTAGGATTTTTTTGTGACGAAATTCCGTTTTGGAAATTTGAAATTCGTTGGTTGGTTTGGAGTACACATATTGAAATGACACAAAAAGTGGTAAAAACCATTTAAAAAGTTTTAAGAATAATAGAAATACTTGGAGTTATGACAATTAATTCAGGTATCTTGAGGTGTCTTTAATTTTGTGATACTTAAGGACTATTGGATATCGGCAAATTTGCTTCTTGTCATAATTTCCTTTATATTAATAGAAAGAAGCATAGGCTTAGATCATACCGACAATTAAAGATTCCCAGGTTTAATTACTCAATAATTGAAGGTATCGTTGTAAAAGAGACCTATTAATTACCCCCGGTAACAACATAATTGACACGTACATTTCCGCGGGCGGGTGATGACAATCAACAATACACGTGTTATAACCACGAAAACGTGATTACCTTGCTTCGTGGAAAAGATATTTTCAAATATATGTGTATTGAAATGATTTTTTTAAAGGTCTTTGCCGAAATTTCATTTTTGCCGAAAATATTGGGGTGGCGGCCGCCGCCCCAGCTCCGACGCCTAGCTCTGAGCAATTACCATCATCCATGTTAATTTGTTTGGATTATTCTATTAAGTTATATAAGGTTTTCAAAATCATTTCTTGTGTGCAATTTTTTCTCAAGCTTTAATTTGTTAATTTGTGTTTGTTTGAAATAACATTTCAAAGTTCAAGCATATGGATTACAAGACTTTGGCAACATTTCAGCAACAAATGTAGTATATAGTATAGGAATACCTTAAGGCTTTAATCAACCTGCCTGTATAATGTCTTATGTATATGTTCCTTTACTCTATTTATGGAGGATAGTTCTAACTTGACGTTTGCTTGTTTGAGCCTTCATTTTTAACCTTCTCATTGTGACCTTTTCTCAGTTTTGCTTATGTTGGTTGTTTATTGTCTGTCATCAACAATTTGCATATGAACACTATAGAGGCGCCACATGTCTTGCCCAATATTCATGGAACTTTGTATTAACAGTTTGTGTAGATTAAATATACGCTCAATAGTGCCTTTTCATCGATTTTTAGTTGGTCGCGTTAGATTGGTAGAGTAAATTTACAGACCTTGTTTTGCAAATCAATATGTTCTTAGAAGCCTTAGCTATGCTAAAAACTGAAACTCACTATGCTAGAAACGATTACCGTTGCCTGTCTGCACTGCAGAGGACGAATACTATGGAGCGTCTGCTCTACTACTCAGTGAGTGTATTTACCAGCTTTAAGGTGACATTGGCCTGTCTAGTGTTAATCATTTAAATCTGTACATATTGGCTGCTTTCAGGGAAAACAGGGTTTAATGCATGTCAAATAAGATAAGCCTGTGCACACTGATTAGCCTGTGCACACTGATTAGCCTGTGCAATGCACACAAGCTAATCAAGGACGTCAACAGCAAGCAACTTCAGTGCTTCAGCGCCTTGATTATAATTTTGTGGCCGGTTTGTTGACATTTGTAGTTTAAATCTGAGTTTTCATGTTATTTCCAGACCGGGAAATATATGTCTTTGACCCAATATCCTGTGACCTTAAAATACTTTTGGATATGTCTGGTTTGTCCGATCTTCATTAAACTTTTTCAGAGTTTTTTCTATTCATATAGCCACTAAGTTAAAAACTAGTCCCAGCTTTTTAAATACATGCCGGACAGAGGGACATGTTTCTTACATGCCGATGGTGATACCTTGCAAATACTCTACACGCCACATTAAAAGCTCACCTGATCACAACATTCCCATGGTGAACTATTTTGATGAAATTGTGTCTGTCTTTTGTCCATCATCAACATTTGCCTTTTGAACAACCAAGGACGGAATTTAGTGGAAAATCTTCATAAAATTCATTCAGAACATTTTGTCCTAAACATATGTCAGCCACGTTTCAAGTCTGGTCATGTGAGGTAAAAACTTGGTTACATGAAAGAACAATCTTGCAAACACTCTAGAGGACAAAAAAATTGCTCAGTTTTTTTTATGAAACTTTTTGTCAGAATGATATACTGAATGCATTTTAAACTGGGTTGTGTATGGTTTAAACAAATAGCTTGTTAGATAAAATAAAAAAAGCATGTGAACACTAAAATACCACATTTATTGTCTAATGAAACTTAAATAGTACCATTATCCAATTAAAATCTTAGCCAGATTGCAATCTTCCTGAAAGCTCAAGAAAGTATCAGACATTCAGCCCAGCAACCATATTTTACAGACCAATACAATATAAATATGTATTCGCTTAAACATATTCATGGTATATCACAGCAAACATACTTTTTAGCTCTACTGCCAAAGGCAGAAGAGCTTATGGGATGGCATGGTGTCTGTCTGTCTGTGTGTGTGTGTGTGTGTGTGTGTGCGTGCCTGCGTTAGACTTTTATTGTTTATCCGATAAAGTCCACAGTTTTCATTTGATTCTTTTCAAACTTGTCCAGTGTCTTTATATTATTGAGGACTCGAACCCTATTGATTTTCAGGTAACTGGGTCATAGGTCAAGGTCACAGTGACTCAAAATAGTAAAATGGTTTCCGGATGATAACTCAACAATGCTTAGGCCTAGGTTCATGAAACTTCAAAGGGACATTGATCATGACTGGCTGATGACACCTTTCCATTTTCAGGTCATTAGGTCAAAGGTCAAGGTCACAGTGACTCGAAATAGTAAAATGGTTATTTTTTCTTGTTTATCAGATAAAGCCCACAGTTTTAATCCGATTCTTTTCAAACTTGTTCAGTGTCTTTATATTAATGAGGACTCAAACCCTATTGATTTTCAGGTCACTGGGTCAAAGGTCAAGGTCACAGTGACTCGAAATAGTAAAATGGTTTCTAGATGTTAACTCAAGAATGCTTAGGCCAAGGATCATGAAACTTATAAGTGCATTGATCATGACTGGCTGACGACCCTTATTGATTTTTGGGTCACTAGGTCAAAGGTCAAGGTCACAGTGACTCGAAATAGTAAAATGGTTACTTTTTTCTTGTTTGTCCGATAAAGTCCACAGTTTTCATCTGTTTCTTTTCAAACTTCTTCAGTGTCTTCACATTAATGAGGACTCAAACCCTATTGATTTTCAGGTCACTAGGTCAAAGGTCAAGGTCACAGTGACTCGAAATAGTAAAATGGTTTCCGGATGATAACTCAAGAATGCTAATAGGCCTAGGATCATGAAACTTCATAGTTACATTGATCATGACTGGCAGATGACCCCTATTAATTTTCAGGTCAAAGGTCAAGGTCACAGTGACTCAACACAGCAAAATGGTTTCCGGATGATAACTCAAGAATAATAAAGCCTAGGATCATGAAACTTTATAGGTACATTGATCATGACTGGCATATGACCACTGTTGATTTTCAGGTCACTAGGTCAAAGGTCAAGGTCACAGTGACAAAAAACGTATTCACACAATGCTGCCACTACAACTGACAGCCCATATGGGGCATGTTTTACAAACAGCCCTTGTTTAAAAAGAGCAATATCGAAGCAAAAAGTCCAGAATGACTTCCCCTTGAATATGAATATTTTGAAATCCCGCTTGTTTACGCAATTAATTCCACAGTTTTCATCCAATTATTTCCAAATTTGCACTGTATCTTTATATCAATGAGGACTTGCACCCTATTGAATATGAGCAGTATCGAAGAAATAAGTACACAATAATCTCCCCATGAATTTGAGAAAATTCTCCTTTGCGCGATTAAGTACACAGTTTCCATCTTATTCTTTCCAAACTTGCACAGTGTTTTAGCAGTAGAGCGACTCAGGCCCTCATGGGCCTCTTGTTTATTTAAGTCCAAATCCAGCGACATAAAATTATACAAATATTTTATACAAATAAATACAAACTGACAATAATTATGCATGTTATTGGTAAAAAACAAATCATTCATTTGTACGAAGCACATTACTCACATGTATAGTCCATCTTCATGAAACTTGGTAATAACATTAAATTTTGTTCAAATGATATCATTGGAGTTCAAAACTGGTCATGTTGGATGTAAAACTTGATCACTAGGTAAAATTGAAGAAAAGGTTTGTTGACATACTTGTAGATAACATTTATTGCATATTTTTTTCATGACATTTGGTAAGAACATTTGTCCCAATCATATCTCAGACTAGATAATAAATGATAAGTGGGTGCTGTAGGGTGAAAAACTGACTTAAAGTCACTATGTAAAACTTTATTGTAATAATTATAATATGACATGGTGCCTACATTCTTTATACTCAGAAGAAAGTCAAGTGTGTGCTATTATTCAACCAATTATGATGGGAGCTAAACATTTTGAAACTATTATATTCAAAGAAATGGTTTCATAAATTGTAACATGTTTAAATGCAAGATCAATTTGCTATGTTGATGTAAAAATTGCTATGTGTCTTCTCATTTCAATGTCATATGATACCTTTTTGCACCAAGGGGGTAAATTATACTTTTGAAAAATCACTTGAAATTCGTCCATTGCTTTACATTAGACGGTAACAAGAAATTTATCTCTTGATTAAACATTATGGAGTTTCAATATTTGTCAATATACTTGTTATTTGTGTCGAAATGGTTGAGTGTATGTGTGTATGTGCTAGTCCATTGTTAATTTTTACAGTATTTAACAATAAGTATGAATTATCACATCATTCTTTATCTATTTATTGATGAAGCTTATGCCAATTTATGCAAGAAAGCAATTAGTAAAGAGAAATTAAGTTCTCATAATTTATAACCTTAAAAAAGGAAAATATTATAGTAAAAGAGTCATATCAAAGGCTTATGCATTAAAACATATTTAATTTTATACTTAGATTGCCATTTCATAAGAATTATTTCAATATGAAACACTGAAAACACTGAATGTCTTATTAAAAACACACTTTGTCCTGTGGCTCTTTAATCATTATAATAATGATGAGTTAAATATACATAACTTTATGTTATACACATGCATTCTAGTAATGACATTACTATAAAGAGTGGTAATATCATAATAATGAATAAATGCACAATTTGTTGTTCAATGCGATTTGCATTATTTCCCAAACACACAGTAGATAGATACATATTTATATATATATTTTATTTTAATAATAATCCATATAGTATTGCCTCTAGAAAAGTAACATGTGAATTGATGTAACATGCATTGTTATTGTATGTGCCTAAATATTTTTTTGTTAAAATGTCCCTTTAAATTTGTATTATAATTAATATCGTTTTGGGGTAAACAGTTGGTTATTGGTCAGTTGATTACTATTCAATCACTTACTGTCTCCCGTGTGGTTGTTTTTCAGACTATGCTTACAAGTAACTCCATTACCTCAGGCTGCCACAGGGAAGTCAACCAACTTCAAGAACCTGTCTGTCAGCATGGAAAATACTCTTTCACAAATGAAACAATGTCAGACGTATCAGGAGGACAGAATGAAGTCTCTTAAGGTTTCATACAAAGAGCATGAGGGGCTTATTGTGGATGGTTTGCGTGTGAATATAGTATCTTATTTACGCAAATGTGAAACCAGCACAGTTAATACAACACATGAACATATGCAATACCCTATCAGTGAAATGCGTGAGGGAATCAAAAATTTATTAGCAGATTTTGAGAAAAGCACTATTAAGGAGAAGAAAGAAGAGCTAAACCTGAAACAAGCTCCTCTCAAGGTTTTGAGAAACAGCTGCATTAGACTTCACTATGAATTGTTCCATCTCCATGTAGCCATTCCGAAAGTACTGGGTAAGCCTGAACTCTCTTTTATTGCCAGTAAAAAATGTCTGGAAAATATACAACAATCTGATATATTTTTAAAAGAGAACTTTCCAAACCATGTTTTCACTGTGAATGGGAAGTCTGTGCACAATGTGAAAATGCCAAGTGATTCATACATATGCTGGATCACAGCAGTATGTGCTCTCCCAAATGGACAGGTCCTGGTTGCAGACAGATTTAATAAAAAAGTCAAGCTTCTGAGCCAGCAGTACCGTGTGGTGAGCCACTTGGATGTGAGGGATGAGCCACGGGACATGTGTCTTATCACACCCACTGAGGTTGCAGTGGCTGTGCATGATGAGGTCCAGTTTATCACAGTAAGCCAGAGCCAGCTTGCCAAAAGCAGGAAGCTTAAGTTACAACATGAATGTACAGGTATTGCCCACAATCAGGGTGACCTATATATCTGCTCTGGTACTGCTCTGTACAAGTTCACATTGAGTGGCAAACTGGTCTCCTGGCTCTATGGAGATACATCAGCTGATTCAACAGGTAAGAATCATGGTGGATTCATCCTAATAACATTTGTGATATGTACAGAGATTTTCTAGCTATTTTAGGAAAAAGAGTCTGGTCAAATTGATAGTTTTAAAATCGATAAAATGGGACATTGGGGAATTTCGTTATCGACTAAATGGACCGATTTTTTCTTAACATCAAATATTCTGTCTTTTCGAAACTACGGGCAAACAAGAGTTGTCTCGCATTCAGGTAGGTATCGGGTAACAAGTTAAAGAACCAAAAGAAAACAAGTTATGCTTCTCAGATCTCTGAAATCGTAATATTTACTGTTCATTTCAATTTACGTATACAGTTATTTCTTTATTGATTGATATACTTATATACTAGTTTGTGTACATTAGTATTTTAATGCTGTATTGCCATATAACTTTGCAACCAAAAGCTTTTAATCAGTAAAAGTTAAGCACCACTGATAAATAAGCTTTCTGCTTTTAAAACTGTGCCTGTTGCATTAATCAATTGATTCCCAACATTTGTTACGTTCCTGTCAAGTATTTCATTGATTCATTCACCTCACTATTGTGGGTTTATTTTAAATATTGATTGATATTCTTCTGTCACTGTCACACTTTACTATCAGTTTCTGAAAGAAAAATTGTTTTAACATCAATTTCATACCAGTTGACTTTATTTTCTTGATTTAACGATAAATTCATGATGATGTTTTTTTAACTGATTTTTTGGTTTAAATAGCTTCTTTATAATACTGTGTGAGAGTGTTGTGCTTGCAGGTCATAGTTCAGTGTTTTGTTGTTTATTTGTCCACTGACAAAATTAATTGAGCGGGTTCTTCTTCATATACAGCACTCCTTCTAGCACTCTCTACACTACGGTTCATTATGCCCCCTTCGAAGAAGAGGGGGTATATTGCTTTGCACATGTCAGTCTGTCGGTCGGTCTGTCGGTCAGTCCACCAGGTGGTTTCAGGATGATAACTCAAGAACGCTTGGGCCTAGGATCATAAAACTTCATAAGTGCATTGATCATGACTCGCAGATGACCCCTATTGATTTTGAGGTCACTAGGTCAAAGGTCAAGGTCACAGTGACCCAAAATAGTAAAATGGTTTCCGGATGATAACTCAAGAACACTTAGGCCTAGGATCATTAACTTGATAGGTACATTGATCATGACTCACAGATGACCCCTATTGATTTTCAGGTCACTAGGTCAAAGGTCAAGGTCACTGACCCGAAATAGTAAAATAGTTTCCGGATGATAACTCAAGAATGCTTAGGCCTAGGATCATGAAACTTGATAGGTAGATTGATCATGACTGACAGATGATTCCTATTGATTTTCAGGTCACTAGGTCAAAGGTTAAGGTCACAGTGACCCGAAATAGTAAAATGGTTTCCGGATGATTACTCAAGAACGCTTATGGCTAGGATCATGAAACTTCATAGGTACATTGATCATGACTGGCAGATGACCCCTTTTAATTTTCAGGTCACTAGGTCAAAGTACAAGGTCACAGTGACAAAAAACATATTCACACTATGGATGTCACTTCAACGGAGAGCCCATATGGGGGCATGCATGTTTTACAAACAGCCCTTGTTACATTCACCTCTGTCGTGGGCTCACAGACTACTTTCTACAGCATGTGACTTTTAGTCACATGATCATAGTGGCATATTCAAAATGACTGCGCCCATCGGCTTTGCTTTATCTGATAGTATTTGACGTTTACAACTGGGCGCGAGCTATTAAATTTTATTTCATGCACATATTTAACTAAATGAACATATTGCAATATTAACAATGAGTCAAAGCTGTATATCTGTATTAGAAAATAATATAAAATTATACAGAAGCATCAATAATTAGTTGCTGCTTTGACTAGATTTTGAGTGAATGAGAAATGTTGAATATAAATATTGACCAAAGTAAACAGTCTGTTAATGATTTACCAATGCAATGCCAGTTTGGTACACATAGACCCTGAAGATGTTTACTCAAACTAATTCGATGGTAAAATACACATCTTAAAATAAATTGCAGGCCAACATCAGTACAGTTGTTTTGTTATTGTTGTTTTAACAATATACATTTCATTGTCGCATGCTTATCCTGAAAGGGGACAACTGGAAGCATCTATCATACACTTACAAGTTCATTCAGGAATAATGTTTAAAAAATACAAAATTTTATAAGAGAAATATGACAATCTGTCAAAAAAGTACAGAATCAAAACTGCACAGAATCAAATTAAGCTGCTATAACATACATTCAATTCTTTACATGATCTTTTAAATAAATAATAAATTGCAATACTTGTAATACTCATGCCTTTTCTCCGGCTCTTTAAGCACCTTACTGCCTGAATCTAAGTTAATTTATTACTTTATCTCACCAATTTGTGTTGCTGTAATTCTTCAATATCATGAAAGACATTAAAGGTTCATCATGTTTTTAAAGGCTGATTAGTTTAAATATATATTTGTTCAATTATTGCACTTTCTTAAGTACAATAACATTTGGTTAAGTGCCTAACATTAAATAAATTCAAAGGAGTAACCCAGTACCCTGTAAATCACACATATTTTCCCCTGTGCAAATTTCTGGAGAAAGACCTGCATTGCTGATACAGTAGTGCATGTCCTTGTTTTGTTGAATGTCAATATCATTATTCAGGATATTCAGAAGGTTCAGCAATGCATCAAAGTACACACATTTAAACAAACTTGATTACATATAACAGGATTTTTTAGGTATTCTTCGCAAGTGTAGAGGATGAGTTTAATAATAGAAAGCAATACGAGAAAAAGGGATGGTGGGGTGTAAATTTGAATGTCCTTAATTAATACTTTTTATGCCCCCGGATCGAATGATCTGGGGTATATTGCTTTTGGCCTGTCTGTCTGTCTTTCTGTCTGTCATTCTGTCCCAAAACTTTAAACTTACAGTTAAGTTTTGCAATAACTTTTGAAATATTGAACATAGCAACTTGATATTTGGCATGTATGTGTATCTCATGGAGCTGCACATTTTGAGTGGTGAAAGGTCAAGGTCATCCTTCAAGGTCAAAGGTCAAATATTTCAAACTTTTATATAGTAAAGTTTTGCAATAACTTTTGAAATATTGAACATAGCAACTTGATATTTGGCATGCATGTGTATCTCATTGGGCTGCACATTTTGAGTGGTGAAATGTCAAGGTCATCATTCAAGGTCAAAGGTAAAAAATTTAAAACTTTAATATAGTAAAGTTTTGCAATAACTTTTGAAATATTGAACAAAGCAACTTGATATTTGGCATGCATGTGTATCTCATGGAGCTGCACATTTTGAGTGGTGAAAGGTCAAGGTCATCCTTTAAGGTCAAAGGTAAAAAATTTCAAACTTTAAGATAGTTAAGTTTTGCAATAACTTTTGAAATATTGAACATAGCAACTTCATATTTGGCATGCATGTGTATCTCATGGAGTTGCACATTTTGAGTGATGAAAGGTCAAGGTCATCCTTCAAGGTCAAAGGTAAAAAAATAACTTTTTCACTATTGAAGATAGCAACTTGATATATGGCATGCATGTGTATCTCATGGAGCTGCACATTGAGTGATGAAAGGTCAAGGTCATCCTTCAAGGTCAAATGTCAAATTTATGGCGTCTGTCCGTCTGAAAACTTTTCCATTGGTCATAACTTTTTCAATATTGAAGATAGCAACTTGATATTTGGCATGCATGTGTATCTCATGGAGCTGAACATTTTGAGTGGTGAAAGGTGAAGGTGAAGGTCATCCTTTTAGGTAAAATGTCAAATATATGGCGTCTGTCCGTCCGAAAACTTTAACATCGGTCATAATTTTTTTAATATTGAAGATAGCATTGATATTTTGCATGCATGTGTATCTCATGAAGCTGCACATTTTGAGTAGTGGAAGTTCAAGGTCAAGGTCATCCTTCAAGGTTAAAAAAAAACAAAACAAAAATCAAAGGGGCATTCTCATGAAACTGCACATTTTGAGTGATGGAAGTTCAAGGTCAAGGTCATCCTTCAAGGTCAAGGTTATCCTTCAAGGTCAAACAAAAATTCAAAGCTGCGTTATCATGAAGCTGCACATTTTGAGTGGTGGAAGTTCAAGGCCAAGGTCATCCTTCAAGGTCAAGGTCATCCTTCAAGGTCAAATGTCATTTTTTTTAATTCAAAGCAGCGTTATCATGAAGCTGCACATTTTGAGTGGTGGAAGTTCAAGGTCAAGGTCATCCTTCAAGGTTGTTCTTCGAGGTCAAAGGTAAAAAAATTATTTCAAAGCGGCGTTCTCATGAAGCTGCACTTTTTGAGTGGTGGAAGTTTCAAGGTCAAGGTCATCCTTCAAGGTCAAAGGTAAATTTTTATTTTTTTTAATTCAAAGCGGTGCACTAGAGGGCATTGTGTTTCTGATGAACACATCTCTTGTTTCTTTCATACACTTGCATACTTTTCCATAAATAATAAATGATTAAAATAAAAAGGAAAACACAACTTGACTTTTAATGTTTAATCCCTCATGTTCAGCTTTATTTATTTTTCAACATACAGTACCATACCAATAGCATATTTTTGAGTCTCTTTTCAATCTAAACAACAATAAATATACATGCACATGCAAGCACTTCAAGATAAAAATATTCTAGCATTAAAATTTGATCTAACCATTTTATCTATATGAATGCTATTCATAATCATGAATTCTATTATTATGAATGGGTACATAATATTGCACTGATAAATGTAAACATTGATTGGAGTGAAGTTTATTCATTAAACAATAACTGTGATAATTTACTAATTACTCTTATTTTGTAATAATTACAATTAACTTATTAAGATAATAAATGTTTATAGTATTTTTGTTTAAAAAATATATTATTTATATTGTGAATAATTTGTATATGGGGCCTATTGTACCACAAGCTGTTTCAGAATATGCTTGGAATTATAAAACTTTAAACAAATTTCATGATACATGTACATTACATTAAGAATGGTTCTAAATGTAATCTTAGTCATGTATCAAAATTAAAGATAGCACATATATCCTAGTAAACCTGTTTAAAGGAAAGTGTAAGAAAATTTGACCTCTTTTCAAATGGGTTGACTGGAAAGTATTCTCTCTTGAAAAGCAAGGGCAGGAATTAAGAATTCAGCAACGTTAAGCATTTCATTTATCATAATTTATTATATCTGTAAGTGGCAATAAAGACCTAGAACTGCAGTTTATACATTTATAGTTTTAAGCATTATAACAAAGAAACAATCATCTACTATTCTACATGTACATGTAGGTTACGGTAGTCAATTTACTCATAACTTGATATAAAGGTCCAATAGTATGATCGCACAATGGTGGCAGTTCCAAATTAGCAGGTTACAGGTAACCATAAATAGTGATCAAGAAATTAACTACATGTTTATTAATTGTACACATGTAAACAGCATAATCCTAGACACTGGCCCTGATAGCCAGGGGTAAAAGATTCGAGTTCCGGATTGGCTCTACAGTTGTCCCATCCTGCAACATTTGGTGCCCAATGTGGGACCATGGCACAATCTATTCTCAACAAAACCTGTTCATGGTTTGAATGGATCCAGTTTACAATGATCCCACGACTCGAATTCTCGAAAAAATTCCAGCTTGGCAGAAGAAAATGTTAGTGCACGAACTTAGTGATTGTCACTAAACAGAAGATGTTTTTTGGCATATCATTAGCTCAATCAGAAAAGCAAGGGGTCCCTGGTTAAAATCCCGGACTGGCTGCACAATTTTCTCATCCTGTGTCATCAAAACATAAAATACCATAGTATATTTACAATGCCCAGTATGTATTATGCTTGAGCATTAATTATGTGTATAATTTTTACCACAGGAGTTTGAAATTCTATACATGAAGCTAATCTTGTGGCAAAATAATAAAAATAGACCCCTATATAGTAAGTCTATATACTATATTAGTATATAGGGGTCTAGTTTTTATTATTTAGCCATTAGATTATTAGCTTCATGGATAGAATTTCAAACTCCTGTGATTTTTACTGAAAAAGCATTAAAAGCAAAATATTGAACAAGCACAGAAGTAACATTTCTAAAGTAATTAATAGTGCTTGGTAAGTATTAAAGGGGCCTTTTCACAGATTTTGGCATGTTTTGAAGTTTGTCAATTAAAGCTTTATATTGATAAATGTAAACATATTGGATCTAAAAAGCTCCAGTAAAAAATATAGAATAATATAAAAAGGGAAAAAAAGGTAGCCCGCAGCAGGGCTCGAACCAGTGACCCCGGAGTCCTGGAGTAAAAAATAAAATGGTGTAAACTTTTGCACATATTATTTTGTTCCTCTCTTATTCACAGTTTAAGTTCAAATGAAAATTTCTATGGAATGTGTTGTCTGTATTATTTTAAGGAGAAACAGCAATAACATGTTTTGGATATATAATAAACAGAGAGAGCTATATAAAAGTGAAGATAATAATAACCCTTGGAACAAATACATAGAGCCAATTGAGCCCATTTTATCAACAGAGCCTGAGGTGTGATAAATTTACTTGCATTCCCTGCAGAACAAATCCTGCAGTATGAAACATTATGTACAGTTGATAGAACATCATATTTCGGCTAAATAATAACTCATTTTTGAAAAATACATTAAGATGTATTTCTGATTTACAAAACTGATCAAATAATTAAGAAATAAATTCCATTTGCTTTTTCATTACATTTTGAAAGTCAAAACTTTGGTTTCTTCTGTAGAAATTCAATTAAATGAACTGATCCAAACTGACGTAACTTGGTCAAAAGGTACCGGGAAAATGGTTAAAATGTTGATATAAAAATAGTTATAGAGTTTTATATATGGAAAAAATGTTTTGTTTTAAGTTAATGTAGAATAATAAGCATGTTAATTTGCTAAGAAATATAATTAAAACTTTCTTGTGACTTTGACGGCCATACGGACATCCGGACCCAATCTAATTTTCTTTAGAAGCTGTGTTGAATACTTTTTTTCTAAATAAAGAATATATATGGGTGGTTGGAGAATGGGATTATTGATGCAAGTACCTGTGGTTCATTCCTCATGTTCATTATAAAGAAACGTGAAGTAGTACTTCTTGGACATTTTCAGGATGTTGATTTTTATCTATAAAAATATATCAGGATCTACATTTTAATAAATACGCACATTAATTAAACCTACCCAAATCGTTTAAACACACCGAAAGTAATTGATGGTGACACCTCTGCAAAAACTCTAATTATTCTTAATTTTGTATCACATAATATAGACATGATATCAACAATGGTGTTCTGAAGATTAACTTTTCTTATTGAAATTGTTTCTGCTCCCGTAAAACAAATAATTAAAAAAAATGCTGGCCTTAGTAGCGCACATAGTAGTATATATATATATTTTAGTATATATATGAGGTAGAGCAATAACCGCAAGACCAGCCTTGCCAAATAAGCAACACAAAGCAAAAGATAAAGCAAAATGATAAGCAACTAATAGTAATAAATAATAACTGAGAGATTTGCGCTTATCTAAACCGTAAGCTTACAAATTAGTGAAGACAATTAAAGACATAAAATAAGCATGGCAAAGAGGCTATTAAGCACATGGTAGTATACAAATATATGACAGAGCAATAACCAAGACCAGCATAGCCAAATAACCAGAACAAAACAAAACAAAAACATTGATCATTATCTTCATACAATGATACACTATTAATTATCAAAAATAATTATTATCTATCTATCCAAATTGCATACGTATGATATGTTCCCATAATTAGCTATTTCATTTGATTACACATTTAACATAAACATACACGAAACTTGCAATGTGTTTGTAGATTAACACTTGCTTTTCATCACCATTTCGGCCTTTGTTAACATTTTAGCGGAGTGATGCTATCTGCGTAAATGGGCATGACAATTGTTTTCATACCGGTAATTGTAATTAAATATCTCGATAAATTAACAATATATGCATTTTTTAAAGGTAATTACTTAAAATATTATGCTTGGTGTCCTAGATATTTCCATGAGAGAGCGTAAAATTACTGGGAGGCGGAAAACTACAACGGGCGAGGCATGGTCAGGGGTGATAACCCCAAAAAAGGGTAAGGGTTAGGATTAGGGGTCGGGTTAGGGTTAGGGTTGGGTTTAGGCTAACCCAAACCCTAACCCGACCCCTAACACTAACCCAAACCCTAACCCTAACCCTCTAACCCCCCCTTGCGCAATACCATACCATGCCTCGCCCGTTGTAGTTTTCCGCCTCCCAAAATTACTTTGATGTGTTTCGCCAAGATTTCTGGAATTGAGCCCGCTGCAGAGATGTATGTTGAGGCACGAACGACAGCTCTGCTAGGAGAATGTCTTTCTAGATCAAATGTTTTGTGCCTCCCAAAAATAGTTAATTTATTAAGTAAGTGCCTTTAATTCTTCTGCTTGCTTTAAGATTCTGATTTCATTTCCAGTCGGTTAATATTAATGCTTTTTACTGATAATGATTTAATCACGTGAAATTAAATTGCTTGGATTATTTTTTATGAATATTTTCGATGAGTGTCTCCTTAATTTTTTTTCTTCATATATATATAGTAAAACCATCAATAGAGATACAATTATAAATAGGAATAATTGTGGTAAAAGTGGAAAATTCTAAAAATGAGCAATATCTCTGTATCCCATAATTTTTAAAAATGTCTGCAAACTTATGTAATTAGATATATGCTCATTTATAATGAACCAACAAAGTTTCCAACTGTTTTTTTACAGATACCTGAAGTGTTCCATTTTGACATCAAAGAAATACACTTATAAATTCATATGGGCACAGTAACAATAAAAACTATTTTCATATTATTCTTCAAGTCTTTGTTGGTTCATTATATAAACACATGACCAATTGTTTAGTTTTAATCAATTGGGAAATAAATATGGACTGTTGTGATAAATATATCAATCTATACTTATATGGCCTGTGATATATGTGATTTGAAAGTTTATGTTACTGTCACGTGTAACTGTACATAGCACTCAAAGAACAACAATACAATGAAAAGATACAACTCATTCAAAATTAACAAATGTTTTATTTATCAATACAGTACTTGCAATGAAGAGGGTTTTTTCTCATTGTGTTGCATCACAATTCAAATAAGTTGTTTATTATGTCATTGAAACTCATCAACAGGTCAACTTTTTTTACGCCCTTCTCAATCTTAACAGTTTTCAGTTTTTCAGAACATAACTCGTAGGCACCAAAAACAATCGATGTCAAAAACAAAGAATTAACAATAACGAAAGTTGGCAAATAAGTATATTCATGATTTGATCGTCTGAGGCATTAACATATTTGATGGCTATTTCTGATTTTTAGCTCCATTGGCCAAAGGCCAGCGGGGCTTATATCATGGTCCTGTGTCCGTCGTGCGTCCATCCGTGCGCTAACTTTTCCTTTAAACATCTTATTCTCCTAAACTACTGGTACAATTCTGATGAAATTTCCCATGAATGTTTCTGGGGTAAACCTCTTTCAAATTTGTTCAAATTATGCCCCTGGGGTAAAATTGACCCTGCCCGGGGGTCACTAAATAAAATAAAATCTTTTATTAGGCCTATTTTGTAAAAACTTTCAAAATCTTCTCGTCCATAACTATTGGGCAAAGGGATATCAAATTCAGTATGTAGAGACATCTAAAAAATAGTCCTCTACCAAATTTGTTCAAATTATTACCCTGGGGACAAATTTGACCCTTTCCCAGGGGTCACAACATTGAACATACGCTTATATAGGGTCTATTTTGTGGAAACTTTACAAATCTTCTCGTCCATAACCATTGGGCCCATTGGGCCTATAGGGCTACCAAATTCGGTATGTAGTGGCATCTTATAGTACTCTACCAAGTTTGTTCAAATTATGCCCCTGGGGTCAAGTTTGACCCTGCTCCGAGGGTCACAAAATTGAACATATGCTGATATAAGGGTATTGTGGGATTATTTTTTTAATCTTCTTGTCCATAACCGTATGGCATAGGGCTACCAAAGTTGGTATGTAGTGACATATAATAGTTCTCTTCTTAGTTTGTTCAATATGCCCCTGGGGTCAAATTTAAAACTGCCCCGGGGGTCACAAAATTGAATATATGCTTATAAAGGGCTTGTCCATAACCATTGGGCCTAATGCTACCAAATTTGGTATGTAGTGACATCTTATAGTCCTCTACCATGTTTGTTTATATTATGCCCCTGGGGTAAAATTTGACCCTGCCCTGGGGTTGACAAAATTGAACATACGCTTATATGGAGCCTATTGTGTGAAAACTTTAAAAATCTTCTTGCCCATAAACATCGGGCCTAGGGTGTCAAATTTGGTATGTAGTGAATGCCCCTGGGGTCAAGTTTGACCCTGCTCCGAGGGTCACAAAATTGAACATATGCTGATATAAGGGTATTGTGGGATTATTTTTTTAATCTTCTTGTACATAACCGTATGGCATAGGGCTACCAAAGTTGGTATGTAGTGACATATAATAGTTCTCTTCTTAGTTTGTTCAATATGCCCCTGGGGTCAAATTTAAAACTGCCCCGGGGGTCACAAAATTGAATATATGCTTATAAAGGGCTTGTCCATAACCATTGGGCCTAATGCTACCAAATTTGGTATGTAGTGACATCTTATAGTCCTCTACCATGTTTGTTTATATTATGCCCCTGGGGTAAAATTTGACCCTGCCCTGGGGTTGACAAAATTGAACATACGCTTATATGGAGCCTATTGTGTGAAAACTTTAAAAATCTTCTTGCCCATAAACATCGGGCCTAGGGCTGTCAAATTTGGTATGTAGTGACATCTTATAGTTGTCTACCAAGTTTGTTCAAATGTTATCCCTTTGGTCAAATTTGACCCTGCCCCGGGGTCACAAAGTCGAACATATGCTTATATAAGGTCTATTTTGTGAAAACTTAAAACATTTTCTTGTCCATAGCCATCCGGTCTAGGGCTGTCAAATTTGGTATGTAGTGACATCTAATGGTCCTCTACCAAATCTGTTCAAATTTTATCCCTGGGGCTAAATTTGATCCTGCCCCGGGGGTCACAAAATTGAACATATGCTTATATAATGCCTATTTTGTGAAAACTTAAAAAAAAATATTGCCCATAACCATTAGGTCAAGGGCTACACAATTTGGTATGTAGGGACATTGTATAGTCCTCTATTTAGTTTCTTGAAATTATGCCCCAGGGGTAAAATTTGACCCTGCCCTGGGGGCCACAAAATCGATTATATGCTTATATAGTGCCTATTTTTTTGAACTCTTTAAAAATCTTCTTGTCCTTTAACCATAAGGCTGTGGCACTTCTACCCTTATGTGAATATATTAGTGTTCAAAGGTTCGTTTAAGTCGCGTTGTGTAATTTTTTGTTTTGACTTAAATGTTCCAGGTTCGTTTAACTACTCATCAGTTTGCGAAAGAAAGCAACAAGTCTTTTTATAGCATATATGTTTGTTTATGTTGTATTGTAAATGTATATTAAACTTATTTGTATTGTAAATGTATATTATTCTTATTTGTATTGTAAATGTATATTATTCTTGTTTGTATTGTAAATGTATGTTATTCCTATTAAGTAATTGAACAAGATCAAAACAAGAAAGAAACAAGATACTCCAACACAAATATAATCCGTCCAGAAAGTAAATGTCCGTCTCTCCTGCACTAACCGTAAAGCTGTAAAATTATAATGTTTTCTGTGCGAGTTGCTATCAATAATGGCTCGATTTGTTTTAAAAATACCCCTCTTTTATACTAATGCTTATATAAAAGCTTATATAAACGGTCATGTTCCAGAAACGTGATCTCAGCAAGTAAACAAAACTTTCCATCACCCTGTCAAATTGAAGTATTTTTTTTCTAACCCCAGTAAACAAGCAGTTAGTGACTGTTTTAACATCGGTCTGACCGCCAAATAACCAAGGCTTAAGAGCATCCCTACATGTATGATAGTTCGAATGAGTTCAGTCAGCTTACTAGGACAAAAGTGTTACAAGGCATAGGGCTACCAAATTCGGTATGTAGTGACATCTTATCTAACATATGCTTATATAGGGTCTATTTTGTGAAAACTTTACATATCTTCTCGTCCATAACCATTGGGCCTATAGGGCTACCAAATTCAGTATGTAGTGGCATCTTATAGTTCTCTACCAAGTTTGTTCAAAGTATGCCCCTTGGGTCAAATTTGACCCTGCGCAGGGGTCACAAAACTGAACATACACTAATGGGGCCTATTTTGTGAAAACTTTAAAAATCTTCTTGTCCATAACCATTGTGCCTAGGGCTACCAACATTGTGCCTAGGGCTACCAAATTTGGTATGTATAGACATCTAATAAACTTCTACCACATTTTTTCAAATAATGCCTCTGGGTCAACTTTGACCCTGCACCTGGGGATCACAAAATTGAATAAAAGCTTATAAAGCGCCTATTTTGTGAAATCTTTAAAAAAAATCTTCTTGTCAAAAACCATTCGGACTATTGCTACCAAATTTGATATGCAGTAACATCATTCTTATAGTCCTCTTATACCAAGTTTGTTCAAATTATGCCCTTTGGGTCAAATTTGACCCGCGGGTCACAAAATTGAACATTATATACGCTCATATCTTGTTTATTTTGTTAAAACTTTTAAAATATTCTTGTCCTTAACTCTAGGACCTAGGGCTACCACATTTTGTATGTAGTGAGATATAGTAGTCATCTTCAAAGTTTGCTCAAATTATGTCCCTGAGGTTAAATTTGACCCAGCCCAGAGGGTCACAAAAGTGTACATGTGCTTAAATAGGGCCTATATTTAAGTATTTACACATGCCAAGAATATTTGTTTCAGCCTTTTCTTCAGCAGTGGAGTGATACAGGGCTATCATGGCCCTCTTGTTTGTTATTTGTGGAGATTTCATGCTCGTCAGGAGATGCCTGCCCACTGACACTTTCAGAGCTGCCATCACCGACACTGGAGTCATCAGCATGTGACCTGGCATAAATGAAATATATTAATCTTATACATATTTATTTATTTATTTATTTATTTATATATTGTATAGTTTAATGATCTTGTTGTGGCATTGTAGATATGGTGCCTGACTAGCCATTGGGAGGCCACAGGTTTGATCCCTACTTGGGGAGGGTTCTCATGATCTTTACAAAAACACTATGTACTGGTTCTTCCCAGAAAACAGACTTTAGAGTATCTCAATAAGCCTGGATGCTAAAATGAATAAGTTTATTATTATACATACATTAATCTTAATGTTAATTTGAATGGTTTTCAATAAAGTTAATATTAATTTCCTAGTCCTACCACATAAAGTATGTTATGTTTTGTTCTCACAAAAACAATTCACGTCCATATTAAAAAAGTGGTTGTTAAGGATGTTCGATCGTTTCCACTTTACGGTAATTGATTCACTATATCGTGAAAATTAAAAACCTTTATATATTTTCACGGTTTCAAAATATTAGGTTGGAATAAACGAGTGTAAATTCTAGTTTTACTGTTTTGATAATGCGCCTTCAAATTTTCGGCATTTACATATTTTCGAGATTTACTGCATTGAAACCAAGCGTTCGATTGCTCGATGTCACTTCGTGATCGACATCGATGAAACGCTTGCTTACGCTGTAGATGTTATTTTCTGTGCAAATGCAAGCGTCTATTGATAACGAAACGATAATTTGTCAACAATGAGAATCAGATACTTGGCTTAATAATTTTCATTTAAAATGTCTAATTTGGATATAATTCGGAATACAAAACGAAACTTAAAAGGTATTGAAAACAACAACGTTCAAAAGAACAATGTGGATTTCAATAGAAAGACTATTTCCACCGACAATCAGGATTTCCGGTATGACCACTGTTATTTTGACGATTTTTCTATCGGTTCGTCGGTAAGCGTGACCACATGTGACAACAGCGATGCTAGTTGGATATAAAATTGGTAGACGTGTCGTTGAACTCGACACATTGACCGAATCGCTTTTAGCATGCAGTACTTGTCAAGTGCCCATGAATTTACTTAACACTGTAGAAAGCATGGATTTCGACAGGCATGTGTTTTGGACATACAGTTTAGCAATTGTGGTGCAGTGAATAATGCGGCTACTGGACGGAAACATGGCAGAGTTTATGACATGATCACAAAGCTTGCATTTGGGTAAGACTTCTTTGTCTTTTTGGTACATTGGTACATTGGTGCATTATATCATGATTTATTGTCTAAATTACTGATACTTTTGAATACATTCAGATAGTTATCTCTAAGTAATTCGCATGTAGTCTACATGCATACATTTTTTATATTGTACTTGCTATATTTTTCCTTCATATTTTGTCTGATTTACTGCCAGTAAACACAATTACAGTAGAATGTGAATGGTTGTCCTTAGTTAAACATGTATATTTTAAAGTGACATAAGTTTATTTTCTTCCTGCAGTCCTAGTTATTAATACCGGTAATAAATATGAAATTTTACAAGTTTACAAAACATAAATATTCTCAATTTGTCAAATACGTATTGGTTTTGAAAATAAAGGGCTTGCATTAATTATTATTTGTGTGTATGTAGATCACTAGGTCTTATAAAATGTTGTAACTTTTGTAAATTAGTGACATTATTTCATATTATTTTATTCCGCATAAGAATATTCTAGCATTGTGCATTGTCAACTGTTCTGTCATTTACTGCAATCTGTTTCAGGTAAATCAAAAACTGGGTGTTTCACCTGGGACTTTCACATCGAAACTGGCCCTTCTCCATGACCTTCAGCACAAAAAAAGAAAGGCTATAGCTGTTACTCGTGCAGCAAAACAGTGACGCATAAGACTTAAAACTCGAATGGTATTTTTAATTATGGGCATTTTATATTTAAAACACAGTATTCTTCATTTGTATGCCCCCAATTGGCGACATAGTTTTCGCACTGTCCGTTGGTCGGTCAGTCCCTCACACTTTTCGTGCCTGCTCTCTAATTCAAGTAGTTTTCATCCGATCTTCACCAAACTGGGTTTCTTACAATTGTATGGATTATTTTTTTATATAGTTACAAAGTTGGAGTTTGGGGCATCCGTGGCGTGTGGACACATTTCTTGTTGTAGATTGTATCAATAGATCCATCAATTTTATTTTATGCTTTCCGGTGGTTTATAGAGAAATATCAGTGAAATAAAACTGGTATTCCACTGTTTTAAACAGTGAAAAATAACAGTGAAAAATATTGATATTCGTCACTGTTTTACTGTGAAATGACGTCATTTTTTCAACGAAATGACGTCATAACTCCAGCGAAAGTGTCCAGATTAACTCATTTACAATGTAAATAAACGGTGAAAAAAGCATAAAATAAAAAGAAAATTTGTTGGATTCGGTGGAATATCGATTTTATATCACTCGTGATCATAGAAAATATATATTTTCACTCGTGGCTGCGCCGCTCGTGAAAATATTGTTTTCTATGATCACTCGTGAAATAAAATCGATATTCCACCGAATCCAACAAATATCCTCTATATACATGTATATGCAAAGTAGTAGTAACATTTAAAAGCATATGCTAATGTTTGTAAATTGATTATTGTAAAAGCATTAATGTGCTGTGTAATCATTTCTTTAAATAAAAATCGGAGATAACCCATGAAGGTGCAAGCAAATTTTCCAATTTGAAATTCTGTTTTTCTGTTCAGGCATTCAAAGGACAGTGCAAGAAGTACGAGCGGGACCAACATACAGTTCAAACATAGAGGACCAAGACGTTGAAGTTACAACTATACCCCCACCTATACCCAAGCCTGGTCCAGCTGGGCTAGACACTACTGGGAAGGAATTTGTTTTCTTTGATTTGGAAACAAGAGGGTTAGGTAAAGTTTATTTTTAACATATTCCTTATTCACAGTGTTGCACATACAGAAGTTTATCTTGGTCCAATTCAGGTATTTAGGTACTCTAAATCTCCAAAGTTGAACTTCTATTAAAAAATATACATATTTACTTACATGTATAACATAATTCAACCTGCTACTGCTGAGTAACTCAATGTGTAAGAGATATCGTGTGAATTGTTGGTCAACCTAGCATATGATTGAATTGCAACAAGAGTTATGTTCAGACTAATTTCTCATTTTGCTTTCATATAATACATCATTCTTAATCTTTATTGATAAAATGATAGTAAATACCACTTAGATAATGCAATGTTACATTACCCACAACTGGCTTTAGTACATTATTGTGCATCATTTAAGAATTTAAACACTCTTCTCTTCGCTTCTTCAGATTTATGAATACATAAGATCATTAGATGCCAACAACTTACTTTGATATATCCATGAATGGAAGAAAAGAGCGTTTCAATTTTCATAATAACAGTTATTATGCCCCCCTTGGAAGAGAGAGTTAATATTGTTTTGCTGGATGTTTGTCTGTGGGTAGATCATTAAGTTTCCGATCAATAATTTGTCAACTTTTTCACTGATTGGCTTTTTACTCTCCATGTGCATAGGGATTGGACAGTTGATAACCCCCATTTAAATTATGGTCACTTAGTCAAAGGTCACAATAAGTGTGAAAATTGTTTCTGATCAATAACCCTTCAACTGAACATTCTCTTAAACCACAATGCATAGAGAATGGATGTGAAGGAACCTCTTCTACGATTGTTCACATTAAGCTTAAAAAAAAGTCCTGTCCTGGTGGGGGGCAATGTTTTTCCCTTTTATATTTATTGTAAACACTTCAAATGTATTTTAAGAAGTTTACATTGTACTTGGGGGAGCGACCCAGGGCTCTGTGATTAACGGGGCTAAAATGGATTTTGTGCAATTTCTATTTAAAATTTTTGTTTTGTTTTTTCAGAGCACACTTCTCACATAATTCAGATAGCTGCAGTGCATTCAACTGGTCAATTTTCAACATATGTGATTCATGAGAAGAAGATTTCCTTGCAAGCGTCAGTGACAGTTGTTAGCGACTCTATGCTTGTCAAGAGACAAACAGTAACAGCTGTCCCCATCAAATCTGCATTGACAAGTTTTATAACATTCTTACAGAAATGTTCACCAATTATTTCAGTTGGGCATAATATAGAGTCTTTTGATTGTAAAGTGTTGCTCCGTGCTATCCATACTTGTTGAAAAATGTTTGAGTTTCAGCAAAATATTTGTGGCTTTTTAGATACTTAAAAATGTTAAAAATGTTAAAGGAAATATTACCAAATATGAAATCATATAAGCGGGAACATTTAGTTAAAGACGTCATTGGTGAATTATACATGGCACATGGCGCTATACAGGATATTTTAGCTTTACAAAAGTTAGTGAACTCTGTTCCTCTTGACCAAAAATTGTTAACAAATATTCATTCAGCTTTTACCGAGCAGTGTTAACATACAATGTGTAACTAAATGTTGCTTCCAACATCAAATCTTTACAAACCATAATTGATACAAAAGTTATAAGTCAAGGTGTTGCAAGGAAAGTTGCAGGAAGTGGATTTCAACTTAAACATTTGAGTCCTGTATCAAAAAGAAACGGACTGAGTGGTTTGAGGAGCCCCCTGTCAGAGGTTACAAACGGACAAATCAGAGTAACAAAATCAGAGAAAATAATATGTACAATAGCGAGTTATTTGTTGCCTGACATCTAACCAATTGTAATTTGCATCTTGTATATAGATAAGCTATGAAATCTAATAGCTGTTACATAATTGTTTTTCCTTCTCGATGACGAACATAGTTGTGATTCTTATGTCAGTTGTATTTCTCATGTTTCACCTAAGTTGTAAGATATTTTTGGCAGTGCATTAAACCACAGATGGTGTGTGAAACATAATTGCCCAGCTTATTGTATTCTTTGTTGTTTTAAGCTTCACTGGCCAAAGGCCAGCGGGGCTTATGTTATGATTCTGTGTCCGTCGTGCGTGCGTGCCTGAACGTTTCCTTTAAACATCTTCTTCTCCTAAACTACTGGTCCAATTGTGATGAAATTTCTTAGGAATGTTCCTCTTTCAACGTTGTTCAAATTATGCCCCGGGGGTCAAATTTGACCCTGCCCCGGGGTCACAAAATTGAACATATGCTTATATAGGGTCTATTTTGTGAAAACTTCACATATTTTTTCGTCCATAACCATTGGGCCTTGGGCTTCCAAATTTGGTATGTAGTGGCATCTTATAGTCCTCTACCAAGTTTGTTCAAATTATGCCCCTAGGGTCAAGTTTGACCCTGCCCTGAGGGTCACAAAATTGAACATATGCTTATATTAGGCATTTTTTGTGAAAACTTTAAAAATCTTCTTGTTCATATTAGTATGGCATAGGGCTACCAAATTTGGTATGTAGTGACATGTAATAGTTCTCTACCAAGTTTGTTCAAATTATGCCCCTTGGGTTAAATTTGAAACTGCCCCGGGGGTTACAAAACTGAACATATGCTTATAAAGTGCTTAATTTGTGAAAACTTTAAAAAAAAATTGTCCATATCTATTGGGCCTAGGGCTACCAAATTTGGTATGTAGTGACATCTTATAAACCTCTACCAAATTTGTTCAAATAATGCCTCTGGGGTCAACTTTGACCCTGCCGCGGGGGGTCACAAAATTTAATAAACGCTTATAAAGCGCCTATTTTGTGAAATCTTTAAAAATCTTGTCGAAAACCATTCTGACTATGGCTACCAAATTTGGTATGCAGGAATATCTTAAAGTCATCTACCAAGTTTGTTACTTTGGGTCAAATTTGACCCTGACCCGCGGGTCTCAAAATTGAACATTATATACGCTTGTATCTTGCTTATTTTGTGAAAACTTTAAAAATATTCTTGTCCTTAACTCTACATCTAAGACTTAGGGCCACCACATTTTGTATGGAGTGAGATATAGTAGTCCTCTACAAAGTTTGCTCAAATTATGCCCCTGGGGTTAAATTTGACCCAGCCCAGGTGGTTACAAAATTGTACATGTGCTTAAATAGGGCCTATATTTAAGTATCTGCACATGCGGAGAATATTTGTTTCAGTCTTTTTTTCAGCAGTGGAGCGATACAGGGCCATCATGGCCTCTTGTCTTTAAATACACATCACACAGTTCTAAAAATAATTTTAAAATACCTAGTACATATGTTCAATTTACAACCAACAACATGGGTAACAGGTGGGTGGGGTAATTTAAGATGTTTATTTGAACATCAACATTGTTTTTTCAGTTGTTACATCTGAAATATGTTCATAACAATATACATTATAAATATTTCTACGTGTATCACATTTCAGTTGATAATTTAATTGTTATGGAGCAGTTATTATATAGATATGTTTTAATTACTATTACAATGTTAGTCATTGTATTTTTGAAATTAAGTCCATATTAAAATTTCTATAGCAAAAAAAAATCCACGGTGACCTATCAATTTCTTTACTTCATTTTAATGCTTAGCTAGTTTCCTTTAATTATTGAGAACTTCAAATGAATATGAATATTACATCAACAGAAATATGTATCTGTATTGCATGTCATCTATTTTGAACTGTGCAATAAAAAATTCAAAACAAACAAAAAACTAGTCATACTTATTTCTCATTATTTTTTACGATTTCCATAATTTTTGGTTTTAAAACTGTTCACTATGATAATACACATGTTACAGTTGCTAAACTAATGCAATCTCAATACTATTATGCCATTTTAAATGTATTACACAAAAACATTTTACCGTACCCCCAAATTTATGCCCCGCAAAAATGACCTTTTTTCAAATGCACGTGGCATTTAAAAACCTTCGTTATCTCAAAATTATTCACGGTGACCTCTCTTTTTTATTTTAAATTAATTTCAGATACAGATTCATTAATCACCATACAAAAAATTATAGCATTCCGGATATTTTGAAAATTTTCACAAAACAATCGAACATCCTTAATCTTAAGAATCTTTGAACTAGAGGCATGTTACTGTTTAGTTA
This sequence comes from Dreissena polymorpha, assembly GCF_020536995.1. NCBI lineage: Eukaryota > Metazoa > Mollusca > Bivalvia > Myida > Dreissenidae > Dreissena > Dreissena polymorpha. The sequence continues at coordinate 193,802,716 of NC_068355.1, read as the reverse complement.
AAATTATATCTACATAAATATTATACATAAATGCCAAACCCTATAAAGAATAAATAGCCATTTTTGGAGACGATATATATTGATATCATTACCCATGAAATCATTCAATCTGATCCCTGGAATTACTCTAACTCGGTGGACTTGAAGAATCATCATGACTGATTAGCACTTTCAAACACCTATAAAAAGTAATAGCAAGATATAAATGCATGTTTCTTTTATATAAATACAACAACAAACAAATATACTGATTAAATGCAAATAACAATACAGTTTAAATTCAAAGGAGGTACTTCATACTCAAATTCAAATAATCAAGTGCCTAAGTGATAAGCTAGAAATAAAGGTTTGATGTTCTGAAATGTTATTGAATAATATTGCTACATACATGTATAACTATTCATGATCTGAGTGTCATATAACATACTTTTTTTAACTGTTGCTGTTTTTGCACTATTTTCTAATGAAAAACTTTAGGAAAAATGCGTGGTCTATAATTAATTAATTTTGATTGCATATATTATTATGCCCCCCTTCGAAGAAGAAGGTATATTGTTTTGCAAATGTTTGTCTGTCGGTCCGTTCACCAGATGGTTTCCGGATGATAACTCAAGAACGCTTAGGCCTAGGATCATGAAACTTCATAGGTACATTGATCATGCTTGGCAGATGACCCCTATTGATTTTCAGGTCACTAGGTCAAAGGTCAAGGTCACAGTTACTCGAAATAGTAAAATGGTTTCCGGATGATAACTCAAGAAAGCTTAACCCTAGGATCATGAAACTTCATAGGTACATTGATCATAACTGGCAGATGACCCGTATTGATTTTCAGGTCACTAGGTCAAAGGTCAAGGTCACAGTGACTCAAAACAGTAAAATGGTTTCTGGATGATAACCCAAGAATGCTTACGCGTAGGATCATGAAACTTCATGAGAACATTGAACATGACTGGAAGATGACCCCTATAGATTTTCGGATCACTAGGTCAAAGGTCAAGGTCACAGTGACTCGAAACAGTAAAATAGTGTCAGGATGATAACTCAAGAATGCTTATGCCTAGGATCATGCAAATTCACAGGTACAATGATAATGACTGGCAGATAATATCTATTGATTTTCAGCTCACTAGGTCAAAGGTCAAGGTCACAGTGACTTGAAAAAGTAAAATGGTTTCTGGACGATAACTCAAGAACACTTACGCCTAGGATCATTTCACTTCATAGGTACATTGATAATGACTGGCAGATGACGCCTATTAATTTTCAGATCACTAGGTCAAAGGTCAAGGTCACAGTGACTCAGTAAAATGGTTTCTTGATGATAACTCAAGAATAAGTAGGCCTAGGATCATGAAACTTCATAGGTACATTGATCATGACTGGCAAATGACCCCTGTCAATTTTCAGGTCACTAGGCCAAAGGTCAAGGCCACAGTGACAAAAAACGTATTCACACAATGGCTGCCACTACAAATGACAGCCCATATGGGGGGCATGCATTTTTTCAAACAGCCCTTTTTTATATTATATTCACATACTGTGAACAGCATGAGATGGATAAATAATTTAAAACGTGTTGAAAGTCTGAAACGGCATTTCATCACCTTTATTAAAGATTTACATGTCTTTACTTTCTAGATACAAATGATCTTTTGCCCGTGGTATTTTGTTGGCACCTTGTTCCTGTTTATGGAGTTTGGACCATTTCTATCCACCAATGATTAGAGCATACCCTGGTGTATCTGTAACATCAATATATGCACAAGGGTTTAAATAAATACCGAAAAAAAAATCTATTAACAGCCAGCACACCTTAAATTCGCCATAGTGATAAATGAAAAATGCTAGTTTGTGTGTAACATGGCCACAAATTTAATATGTTACAGTGGGGCAGGGTGTTGGTGTTGTATCTACTGTAAGTGAACCAAGCAATATAAAATAGTTCAATGTTGTATTAATAAGAACACGTTTTCATTATAAATGGCATTTAATTTTATTATAATACAATTTTGGGCATTCATGGAATAGAAGAAATGATTGTTGGTATTTACATTGGTTTGTTCTGGTAACATAAATATTCAATGACAGTCTGCTCAAATTAATCATTCAAGTTTGTGATTAGCAAATCATGGTGTAAAATGTCAACACAGTAGGCCATATTAAATCAAATTCATTTTTTTTACCAATTAATACTAAATGAAATGTTTATAATAATACTGCTTGCCATCTACATACATGCCATAATTTTTCAGACCAATTCCGGGACATTGAGTTAAATTGTCCGGGACTTTTGCCGATTTTCCGGGACATGTATGATATGTAGCGATATCAATAGACATATGCAGTTTTGGTACGTTTTTTTTTGTTTCGCATCGTTCATTGCAAAAGTTCGAAAGTCTATCCGGAATACACTTGATCTATTAACGTCAAATTCAACATTACTACTTCCGTTACTAGATACAAGCCACGTGTTTTCAGTGTAAGCGTTCTAAACATAGATGGTGACGTCACTGCGTTATTGCTATTAAGACCGGTGTGTAACGCGTAGTTGTTGATACGCCTTTATTCATTTATAACATTTATATAATAAAAAATACAACAATACAGTACCGTTAGATCGTCAACTCAAATCAATTCACAATACATACAACCAATCACAATAACATTTTTATATGCTTACTTTTTTACTCAACTTCTTTGTCGGTTAAACGTGCGAACATAAACTGCTTTTAATTTTTTACTCTGCGATGTTGGACGTCAGATGTGTGAACAACTATCATTTGCCCTTACGCAGTGGGAAATAATGACGTAGTAGATTAAAGTCAATTAACAACCACATTAAACAATGCCGCCTTTTCGGTTTGACCGCGAACGTCAGACAATCAATTTGATAACAGGACCCCTGTTAATTGATCGATTTTGACACGAAGCGTAGTCTGCCTATTCGGGTAGGCATTGTCATGGAGACGCTGCAGATATACACAGATTTGAGGTGCAGTTAAGCCTAAGATAAGGTACATGTATATATGTATTTTGTAAATTCCGGGACATTTGACAGATTTCCGGGACAGCGGGACAAGTTCTTCATTTCCGGGACTGTCCCGGACATTCCGGGACGTATGGCATGTATGGCCATCTACATGGTGTAATACTCCTACAAATACGATATTTATGTACATTAACAAATAAGATATCGATACACTAATGATACCTACCCGTTTGGCATCGCATCTTGCCTGCTTATAGCTCTAAACCATGCGGTTTTCGTGGCATGATTTCTAGGCATTTTGTGCAGCGTTACATGCTTGCCATATATGCCAAATTGTCCCACATCAGGCCTTTACCTTGCCAGTTTGGAAAAAATCATATAATTTATAGTTATATGCTTGTAAAGTTATTATACAATACAATTCATATATAATAAGCATTAGACACTTCTTATTTAAAACAAGAAATATCTTTAAAAAAGATATACGGCGTTGATTGTGGTTGCAGTTAATGAAAGGTAAAGACTTCAATGAATGAGATCAAAGATAGCGAATGTCTTTTTCTGTGCAGTTCTTAGCTGCAGCAAACGCGGTAGGGGATGATACGCGGAGTTTTCGCGGCTTATTTTACATTATTACATATTGCTGGTCATAAACGTATAGATACAAAACAGAAAACCAAAAGAAGAATGGAAGTGAAATTAAAACATATGAGTCAACCGGCCACACACGAAGTATCCGTATATATTTTTAATATTTATACGCGCATTCTTCGAACAAACCTGTTTTAGTGGTTTGTCTGGCGTTGCTATTTGATTCGATTTTTAACAGTATCGAGAATCATTGCGCTCATGCTTAATTCATTAGTCAATATGATGGCATAATTCTTGTTAAATTAATTAAAAATAATATTTATCATGGTATTGTTGTAAAACACATTAAGAATCTATTATTGACATACCATATGATATCGCTGGATATCTTCATTTAACATCTGTCTGGTCTAAAGAAAATTCCAGTTCACCTAGTTCACGCTAAAGCGTCTTTATTATGTAACGATTGTTTTCCTGGCCGCGAACTCCGATCAGCACATAGGGTAGAGACGCAGCGATGACCTGTATGTAAACTCTGACATTCACACACAGTGGCCGCAAATTGACCCGATATACCTCGCGAGTTGAAATGCAATGCATTAAAGTGAGTCTTCGCTTCCACTGCTCTCTATACTTTAACATGTTAACATGTTGACAGGAATATGGAAGTTAGTAATAAATATGAGAAAATAGCCTTTAAGTGCAAACGTTCTCGCGCTGAAAATCTGAAAATAAAAGGTGGACGCACAAACTGTATTGATGTCGAGATTTAGTGTAAAACTGTTCTATCTATTAAGCCTTTTTATTAGATATAAAATTGTTTCATGCTGAACACGCAGTAAAACAGTTTTACAAAGACGCGGACATGTTTCCAATGTTCTGGTCGTATTCTCAAATCAGCCAATGCAGTCAATGAAGTGTATTCATCTGTACTTGGCCGCGGGAAGTTTTATTTGAATTCTATTGGACGCTAACAAGGGTCAGGCTAAGGTGAAAAGCTGGCTTAATACAGCTTACGCCGAAAAAAAAAAAAAAGACAACAATGGAAATTGGCATTTTTTTTCAATATTGGTTTGGAATCGGGTACCTTTTAGGGCAATTTTTACATAGCAGAAACCCCCTGATATAATATAAAGTAATTGTCCAATAATGTATATGTGCCATTTTATTTTATTGCTACAGTAGCCACAATTATACATGTTTTCAGAATTATTGATTTATAAACATGAGTAATGAAGTATTTTGACTGTCACTACATGGCATGTCTATAAATAGAAACTGAGTTCCTGGGAAAGAGACACTTTCTGACCTTGTTTGCATTTGTGTGGTTGTCAGATTACTGTACAGTGCAATATATTTTATAAATAAGCAAATAAAAAATTATATAAAATAGATACTCTTTAAATATCAATAGTTGGATTTTAAAAAGTTTTCAAACGTATGTATGCAATTAATTGAGAAATTTCGAAACATTGTATAAATAAGTACTCTTAAAAAATTTAAGTTGTTGTGCCTTGTGGTTGGATTGTAAGAAGTGTTCAAAGGTAGGTAATTATTTTAATAATTAATTTTAGCATTATGCGGTTGTTATTGGTTTTGTGGGAAAATAGATAAAAACGCATCACTATTTCTTGTTTGAAGTATTACTTTTCTTGATATAGAAAATTAAACACTTTAAAAATACAAATTAAGTCGTATACATTGCACATGTATGAAGTATCAGTACATTGTTATCACATGGGTACCTGTGTTGGAAATCAATTATTGCTGTGTATAGTAACATTCATAATGTACACATGTTGATTGAACTGTGCAATTGTTTTCTATTGTGCAATTGTTTCCATCTGTGTAATTTTGCAACATTTCATTTCTTACTCACCAGTCACATTTCAACATGTCAAACTTCTACACAATAACACTGATACTGAAGTTTATTGTCACACTTAGCTATTTGTATGCATATATTTTAGATGTGTAAAGGCCTATTATAACAACATATGCGTAATACAATATCACTGCAGTATGTTTAATAAGATTATTTAACATTGACAGTAATTCAATATCTTGATGTTACTCTGTTTTGCAGTAAAGAAGTGTGCTGTGAGTCCCACAGGAGACAGGCTGTACATCATCAGCTACTGGCAGCACAAGCTTCTCACCCTGGCCAGGGATGGCACACTCCTGGCTTCATACACAGACCCAGCACTAGGTGGCCCACTTGGTCTACATGTGACCCCTGCAGGCCAGGTGCTGGTCTGTGGATGGGGGTCCCTCACTGTACTACAGGTGGGCTGGGAGGGAGAGAGTAAGCTGGCTACTCTTGCTACTTGGAGAGATGGAGTGATGAACCCATGGTCAGTCTGCTACAGCAGCACAACATCATCCATCATTGTGGGACTATGTGATCACGACATCATCGACAGCATCGTGGTGTTCAGAGTGGAATAGTGTGTACATGTATGTATTAGTTGTTGTAATTAGTGATTAGTATTTCAATGACAATGTGTTGTTTAGCATACGAACATAGTAGTGTGTGATGTTACAATACAACATTAAGTGTGTAGTTAAAGATACAAATAATTTATGTGCACATATTGTTATCTGATTATACAATGTGGGGGTTTTTGTGAGAACATTAGATCTAATGCATATTATGTTATGTTGTCATAACGTTTGTGTCATTATGGTCCTAAAATTTAGTTCTTGTAAACTTTGCATGAAAAAACAAAGCATTTCAACTGAAAATTTAATATTTCTACATATATGCACATCTACATAGCAACTGAGGCTATTTTTAGACTTTCATTTCTATAAACACCATGCCATGTAAGAAATGTATATGGATTAATACTCTTTTAATAAAATATGACATTGTTAAGTAATCTTTGGAGGAGTATATATTGATATTTTATGCAATGTTTACAGAAAGGTAACACTTAATGTGAGATTTATTAATTTGCCATATTTTATGATGTTAAACATGTCTTATTGATTTTTATTGCATTTATATCAATGTGTGTAAGTCCTAAATATACATACAAGAAATACATCGAGCTATTCTACTGCTCCAGTTGCTGCTGACAGTCGGGACAACGATGCTGAGGATGTGGGGGACAAGCATGACGCAGAAGGTAAAAGAGACGCTTTGTCAGGCCTTTTCTTGGCCACTTTGGGAAAAAATGCAGTTTTGGGATTTTGAATTTGTTTCGTGCTAAAAGTCCATTGATTTGGGAAAACACATTTAATAAGTTTTAATTATACTTCAAATTATAGGAATAAAATCCTATTATAATAGTTTTAAACTTTGTTAGATCTAATTGAAACATAATTGAGATATAATTTTCATAAGGAACAGCATATAACACGCTTTGGGTATGGGTTCGTTTAACAGACCCATAAATACTCAAGGAAAAGCCCTGCTTGTGTATTTCCTGTTTATTAAGATGAGGTGGAAGAGAATAGTATGAATTTACATAAGGTAAAATATCCTTTTAAATTGTTTGTTTTTTGTAAAATCATATAAATTTGTCTGCATGTTATTTTGTGGTTAAAAAAAGACTTTCATGGACGTGGTAGTTAATGCGTGACTTTCTCAGTTTGGAAACAATAAATATGGAATTTGTGTCAGTTATTTTCCAGTGTGTTTGTATTTAATTTGTGGATCGTTCAACCCTTAAAATCAATAAAAAATAATGTCCCGCGAATAATAATGTTTTTGCAGTGTATAAATAAGTGAAGTGGACGAGAATGATATGATATGATTTCACAGAAGGTAAAATGGCGTCTATTCTTGCGTATATCGTGTTTTCAGTACAACTTATTTTACTTGATGATCAATAACTCAAACCCTTCTCCAGCTCGATGTTTTCCAACTTACCGATACAGACACCTCAAAAACACAACACTGCAATAATTTCTGTCATCCCCATGCAAGCCTTGAGTTTTTATAAAGCTGTGAGATATTTAATTAAGCCTATTTGATTGGAATCTATTCCATCTAATGCCGTATAGAGTCTGTTTGTGAGGAGGTGTTAAGTTTTCATTGTGTATACAGTGTTGTTTTTTTTGTCAAAACAGGCCAAGTCACAAAGGAGCACGATTTACATAAAACCACCTTTTTTTCACGGGATATTATGCGTTCTTGCTAGTAACATGTAATAAATGCATTTTGTTTCATGGAGTTAACGAGTATTGAAAAGTGTAAATAAAAATAATTAAATGGGAAAATTTGTATGGGAAAATGATTTAAACAAGCAAATTCGTTGAATTGATAGCCCACGCCAATATGCTATTGGACACAAAAGTATTATATTTGACACTCAAAACAACATTGTTTCAAGATACAAAGGGCCATAACTCTGTTATTAACAGATGGTGTACAATGCCATTTGGCGTGCATCATCCTCTTATCCATATATATACGCATTACAGGTTTCAATAAAATCCGCCAAAGCACTTCAAAAATATGGCTCCGGACACACAAAAAGCATTTTCAAGATACAAAGGGCCATAACTCTGTTATTAACTGATGGTGTACAATGCCATTTGGGGTACATCATTCTCTTATCCATATGCATACTCATACCAAGTTTCAATGAAATCCGCCAAAGCACTTACAAGATATGGCTCCGAAAAGACGGGTGGACGGACGGAAAGACAGATGGACGGAAGGACTGACAGACAACGCCAAAACAGTATCCCTCCGCCTATGGCAGGGGATAATAAAAAGTACAGAATCTCGTATTGAGCAACTCTAAACTCACAAATTCGCACTGAAAGAAGCTTAAACACGTTTTAATAATATTATATTTCTTCTACGATATAGCATATAAGATGTTTACAGTATATTTACTGTATTCTGTTATATAAGTTAATATTATTTGCTCTTGAAAGCCCTTTATAAATCTAAGCACCGACAATGGAAACCATATGTCTTATCAGGCATTATTATAATAATTTTCATTGTTCAAACATTTCTACGTAAAAGATCAATCTGAAGTTTGGCATACACATTGAGGATAGATGAAAAATGATAAGGAAGTGCATATTTTTTGCGTTTTAAACAGTTCAGGTTGTCTTATAGGTTACATTATACTAAATAATAGTTTCATGTAGGGCTGTACTCTCTAAAAAAAATCATATTTTACTCGAAGCCATGTTTTACACTTTAGACTGGTGTTCTGGCTTTATCTCTTGGATATATTGAAAGGGAAAGAAAAGGTGCTCACTGCTTAATCCCTGACATATGATAAAGTTAGAGACTTAACCCTTTCAGTGCGGGAACCATATTTTGAAGGCCTTTGCAAACAGTTTGGATCCAGATGAGACGCCACAGAACGTGGCGTCTCATCTGGATCCAAACTGTTTGCTATTCTGATAGTATTCTTTGAAAAAAAATCGAAGAAAATGCTAATTCTAGAAATTCAGCAGACGACATTTTAGCAGACGACAAATTTCCCAGCATGCAAAGGGTTAAGTACAAGTTTGACCTGAAAACGGTTACATTGCACTAGAAAATGACCGGAAAATTTAAGGTGCAAAAGAAGTAGAGTTTGATTTGAGTAAAGTTAATGTTTGGTTTTAACATGACATATCTTTTTTATTGCTTAAATCGATTCAGCTTAGAATGAACTTTCAGAAAAAAGTATGGTTATGGTGGTCTCTATGTTCTAAATGTTGCATTTATTTTCTCTTTAATTTGTCGCTTTTACATTGAATTATATAGGGAAATCATTTAGTATATTGTGGCCTTTAATTAATTTAGCTTACACTAACAAGGGAGAGAACTGTCAATATGTACCAGCAGTGAGTTGTTGCCATTAAATTGTTTCATATTTTATTAATTTGTAATATTTCTTACAACTTTTATGACATGATGGCTTACTTTGGAACTGTTGTCTAGTGTGAATTTAAACAGAGTTTAACACCAAAGACCTGTAAAGGCATGGTAAAAATGGTGTGTGTGTTTTTGTAACTTTGGGAATACATTAATATGAAGTTGTTGCCTCCCATTTATTATTATCCCCAGCCATAGGTGAAGGGATATTTTTTTGGCGTTGTCCCTCCGTCCGTCTTTCCGTCCGTCCATTCGTCCGGAGCCATATCTTGGAAGTGCTTAAGCGGATTGCATTGAAACTTGGTATGAGTATATATATGGATAAGAGAATGATGCACGCCAAATGGCATTGTACACCATCTGTTAATAACGGAGCTATGGCCCTTTGTATCTTGAAAAATGCTTTTTTGAGTGTCAAATATAACACTTTTGTGTCCAGAAGCATATTGGCGGGGATATCAATTCAAAGAATTTGCTTGTTGAAACTTGTATCAACAGTGAATCCTCTGTGAAAGAATTGTAAAAGTTAACAGATTATGATTATGATTATGATTATGAGTACAATAAACAATTAATTATTTTTAACAAGATGATTTTCCATTCTGTTTTGTTGTTATATAGGAAAAAAACTGGCTAAAAACATCAATGAGCCACGCTGTGGAAAAATAGGGCTTCATGCATGTGCTTAGATTGTAGTCCCAGATTAGCCTGTGCAGTCCGCACAGGCTACTTAGGGACAACAATTACCTCTTTAAAGGTATGTTTGGTTGAAAATAAGTATCTTCTTTTGTGAACATCCAGTATCGTCAGAAAGTGTCCTCCCTGATTTGCTTATGTGGATTTCACATGCTAATCTGGGACAAAAGCTTCTAATATTGATGAGCGGCAATTTGGCTTATAAAATTACACTGAAAGTTAAGTAAGAATAATTATTATGAATTTACAGGTTATTAAAGCATTAGCCAACACTTTTAATGTTTTAATACGAAATGGTTTAATTGCATTAATTTTCATTAATTGCTATTTAGGACAAGGCACCAATTAAATTCCAAATTAGAAATTCAGATAATTATGTTTTGCTGTTGAAAACCTTCACATCCAATCAAGAGGCATATATGTAGTGTATTATACATTGTAATATAAAAATGTGTTACAAGTTCATATCCCCCACTCTAGTGTTGTTGTTTTCAGGTGAGCACCAGCATTGATATCCAGTTGGCCAAGCAACAGCACCAGTCCGGCCTGCAGGAGCCCCAATACTAAATGATCCTTTGCCTTCCCTGATCCCTAGCTCCTCCCACTGGACCTCCGGCCACAAAGGGTCAGCATCATAACACAAGTCTGTTCTGCAATAAATCCTCAGCACGTCAAGTTTTCACGCGCTGTTATGAACAGCTGAAATGTCTGTGTTGAGATTTCCCCAAGCAAGCCCGAGTAGTTTTGTTTAGCTCTAGTGCCCGAGTGGGATGAGTGTTACAGAAGCGAGACGTTATAGCAGTACTTATGGTAACGCTAACAGTTAGTTCTCACTGTGGACATCACGAAGAATCTCACGAAGGATTAAACGTTGAATAGTTTGTTTAATTCTTTATAAGACAGCTATATATTCAGCGAGGAACGAGAGCAAATCAAGGAACAATTGAAACTATTCATTCAGAAGTATATCTGCTGTAGATAGTTAGGACAGTAGAAGGGTTACGGACTATAGCGCACAATATATTCATGTGGTGTGCCTCAGACGCGAATTCCCACATTATTGAAAACAAGTTGCTAAAAGTAAACACGTATACGGTTTTGCACTCCGAGCCCAAAGGGCATCGCATTGAATTGAGACTATAGAAGGCTTAAAAACGTGACAACAGTTTTGTTGTATGGTCCAGTATGCCCTTCGACTCATCCCGAAGTTAATCAGAACTCAAACTCGGCCCTTAACAATATCCGCGAGGCCAGCATATCAGCTCAGCTTCTGAGCTTCAGGTGAGACCTTACAGTGTTATTGTGTCAAAGATTGGGCCTAAATTCAGCCCCATTCCTCAAAAAGTCTAAAAAAAAATATAACTATTTACTGGTTAAAATTTACAATGCAATATTTGCCAAAACAAGTGTTTGATAGATTGCAACAATGAGTCACTTTCCTTATAAAGCCCTATATGTTGAAACTTAGTACAATTAAAATACAAATCAAAAATTCTAAATTTATAAGTATTTGTGTTCACGTATAACTGAATATGATTTTTATTTAAATTAGAAACCGGATGTTTGCATAGACAAAATCACTATTATGCACTGCTTTCATATCTTTATGCACACACTTTCAACGCCAGTGACTAAACTTTACATCTAAGGTCTGTCTTACAAAAACAATGGCATAAAATGTAGACATCAACTAGTATCGATTCAATATCACGTACATATAATAGATTTAACCATAATAGGCTATAATTACTAGTATAATGGCCCCTGGTAGCAAGACAGAGTATCATATACTTAATTCACCATAGACTTTCATCTGTTTTTGCATTTCTGTCTAATCCATAGGTAATACGTGTTTGATCAAGTACTCATATACTTACAGTATTGTGTCTTATGACGTGTTGTATTGTCTAACATTTAAAGTTGTTTAGTCTCGCGTAATAAGTTGTGCACATTTAAATGTGCACAGTCTCATATTTTAAGTTGTATAGTGTCATGTTAAAAGTTGTATTGTTTTACAATTAAATTTGCCAAGTATCACATTTAAACTTATGTAGTCTTACATTTTAAGTTGTTAATTCTCACATTTAAAGTTGTTTAGTTTCATAATGAAAGTTGTTTTAGTCAAAACTATTAAGGGGGAAAGTCTCGCACTTAAAATTACTGAAGTCATGCCTGTTTTTGTTTTTTTATGCCCCCGGTAGGGTGGCAAAATAGCAGTTGAACTGTCTGTCAGTCCGTCCGTCTGAAAAATTGAACATAGGCTATAACTTTTGCAATATTAAAAATCACAATTTGATATTTGGCATGCATGTGTATCTCACGGAGTTGCAAAATTTAAGTGGTTAAAGGTCAAAGTCATCCTGAAGATAAAAGGTAAAAACAAACAAATCCAATGGAAGTAACACGCTTAAAATAGAGATAATTTATATTTATCATTTGGAAGGTACAGATCATTTTTACATGGGAAGAAATATTTGTAAAGGGGTGTAATCAAAAACAAAAATATATAATCAAAGCGGCGCAGTAGGGGCATTGTGTTTCTGACAAACACATCTCTTGTTAAAAAAAGTATTACACATTGCTATGAACTGTACTTTACTATGTATTTTTCGCGGTTTAAAACCCAAAATTTTCAATATTAAGTTTTTTGGGCATAACATTTTGATACAACGCTATTCTGAGTTCTTATTGGTGAATCATTAATTGCGATATTCTAAATATCAATTATAGACGCAACGTTTGGCATAAAAAAGCAGGTGTGTAAAGTATTTTGTTGCAGGGCAAATTCATTTGTCACTAAAACTTAACCAATCGGGTTTTAGTTTACCTTCTATTTTCTTTTCAGCAAACACTTTAAGCCGCCAAGATAAAAACATCGTTGAAGTGAAAGTAGATGACTATCCTGACCCCTTCGCTTAAGTAATTCAGCACAAAAACGCCTTGCGTCAGAGTAGCAAACCTCCAAACATCTTCTCCCATGTTGGCTTCATCAACACTTCTTACAGCGGAGCCTTGACGAGTTTGACTTCCATCCCAGCATCGACTTGTTCCTTATTGCGACTGACCTCGATAAGTTGCTCTCGAATAATGTGAACCTTATGCCAGTATGTGATTGACGCCATTTAACAACAGTTGCTGTTGAGAATTCCCGGGTTTGAGGTGGCAACTTTGGCGTCAGAACTCTCTCCATCTCTGTCTATGGCCCGGTCAAAGCAGCAGCAGCAGCAATAAGAACAACAAGTAGTATCTGAGAGGTGCTCTTCTGGGATACGGGGCTTCATGTATGTGCTTAAAGTGTCATCCCAGAATAGCCTGTGCAGATTGCACATACATCAAGTCCTATTAAAGTGTCATCCCAGATTAGCCTGTGCAGACTGCACATACATTAAGTCCTATTAAAGTGTCATCCCAGATTAGCCTGTGCAGACTGCACATACATAATGTCCTATTAAAGTGTCATCCCAGATTAGCCTGTGCAGACTGCACATACATTAAGTCCTATTTAAGTGACATCCCAGATTAGCCTGTGCAGACTGCACATACATCAAGTCCTATTAAAGTGTCATCCCAGATTAGCCTGTGCAGACTGCACATACATTAATTCCTATTAAAGTGTCATCCCAGATTAGCCTGTGCAGACTGCACATACATTAAGTCCTATTAAAGTGTCATCCCAGAATATCCTGTGCAGACTGCGCATACATTAAGCCCTATTAAAGTGTCATCCCAGATTAGCCTGTGCAGACTGCACATACATTAATTTCCATTAAAGTGTCATCCCAGATTAGCCTGTGCAGACTGCACATACATCAAGTCCTATTAAAGTGTCATCCCAGATTAGCCTGTGCAGACTGCACATACATTAAGTCCTATTAAAGTGTCATCCCAGATTAGCCTGTGCAGACTGCACATACATTAAGTCCTATTAAAGTGTCATCCCAGAATATCCTGTGCAGACTGCGCATACATTAAGCCCTATTAAAGTGTCATCCCAGATTAGCCTGTGCAGACTGCACATACATTAAGCCCTATTAAAGTGTCATCCCAGATTAGCCTGTGCAGACTGCGCATACATCAAGTCCTATTTATCTGAGAATGAGGCTCATATAGTTCACTTAACGTCAGTCCTTTTTCTGGCTGATTAAGGAAAAGTTCCTAGCATAAAATGTGAATTCTTTGATTTTAAATTTATCAAACTTGGTAAATAAATAGCAAATAAAAGTAAATCTGATATCAGTTTTAATCATAGGTCAGGGCATAGTTGTGCCCATTTTTCTGCTGAAATTTAGCCCTTGAACAACAGTTTCTCCTTGCAATAAATAAATCCACTTTAATTATTAAATTCTATTAAATTTAAGTAAAACAATTATTTAATGCCTCCAGCACATTTTTATAAAATTATTATCTTCATTTATTTTCAATATTTATTTTAATTGCCAAATTTTGTTTTAAGAGCTAGTTCCTAGCAATCATAGGTCGGTACCCTGCTGAAAAACATGATCTCTGGTCAGCTGGGCCCAGATGCCCAGCAACACTTCCTAGCCCAGGACCTTGGGGCAAATGCTCAACATGTCCTATCTGCATGGTGAAGCCAGTCTAATTCTTGGGCTCCAAACTCTCCTGCTGTGGGGCCGAGATTACCTCATCCATAAGGTACATTGGTACTGTCATTTACTATGTATAATGTTCAGTTTTTATGCACCCGGTAGGGTGGCATATAGCAATTGAACTGTCCGTCAGTCAGTCTGTCCGTCCATCCGAAAACTTTAACATTGGCCATAACTTTTGCAATATTGAAGCTAGCAACTTGATATTTGACATGCATGTTTATCTCATGAAGCTGCACATTTTGAGTGGTGAAAGGTCAAGGTCATTCTATAAGGTCAAAAGTAAAAAAATACAATCCAAGGGAAGAAATAAGCTTTAAAAGGGAGATAATTTCTAAACCTGCCGAATGATATATTGAAATTTTATTTCAAAGCAGCACAATAGGGGGCATTGTGTTTCTGACGAACACATCTCTTGTTTACTTCAAATTTCAATTAAAATAGTTTGTGCGTTTTATATATTAATAAATCTCTATCATGGCTGCTAACTTAATAAAATCATTATGTTACCAATTTGTCTTGCTGTTGAAGTGCACTTAATAAATATTGGTTTCAGATGGATGAAAAATGTTTGCTTCTAGTGTACAGTATATAGTAGTCTATGTTTGTATGTTTGTATGAAGTGTTTTGTGTATATATAATTTGTATCAAGAGTTTTCAAACATAATGTATTTCTTTTTTACTCAAACAAACTTGATTTACATCCAATGTAATTGATGACATTTCAGAATGCATTGAATTATTTGGTTTACAGGGACACATTTCTAGGATGCGCCAAGGTCCTTTTATCTGTTCACAGAGGCCTTATACTCACAAGTTCAGGCCCAGAGAACGGCGTTCCCCAACTACAACACAACCAGTACGTCTCAATAAGTAAGTCCTATTCCCATCGCAAAAGGGGTCACTGTGGCATTGCCTAATACTTAAGATGGAATCAAGTTTTAACAAATAAGGTTAAACCCTATGCAAACTGGGGTTTCTGCTCTTCAATTAATTGACCAGTTTATCTTATCTAAGTTTAAGGGTTCAGCCACAAACTATTGTAACATATATATGAAGAAAATGCATAAGGTTCAAGCTTGACCCTCAAATTTGTATTTTAAATTGAACATCGATAGCTACCATTTGAATTGTTTTCAATTATGGAATATTTAGATTGATTTAGAGCATAATCAATTCCATATGTTTTTTAAGTAGCTGAAAATAAAAAAACCTTATATGTAAAGATTTTGCTCTAAAGCAATTTAAATGTTCTATAATTGAAAACAAGGCAAATTCATCATTTGTTTTTAATTTCATTCACGAGTTACAAAATTGTCTTTTATGCCAACCTCAGCATTGTTTGGTTACTTTTGTCTATGGCAAAGTGAGTTCAATTTTTACACCAAGCCATTCATCAAAAATTAAAACAGAAACGACCCGTTTAAATGATTAGATATAACAGATTATGTTCACTTAAATTTGTGTTGTAATTATAAGAGTAATAGAAGCTTTAAAAACAGATATGAGCCTTGCACTGGGAAACAGGTTGAATGCGTAAAGAGTTTGACTCCAATCAGGGACACCACTTACCGCCTAAACTGGATTTTGCTAAGACCATATTTCTTTAAAACAAAAATTCTATAAAAGCGGAAAGTGTTGTCCCTGATTAGCCTGGTTATTCCTGCAAGGTACATGTATAATAGATCAACCAGCAGCAGCTGCATGTTGGCTGTTGGGCAGTTGGCATCCACTATTATTACATCTGCTCACTATTTCAAGGCAATTTAAGTTGAATCTTCATGAAAGTTGTCAATTATGTTTGTGGGCAGAATATCGTGTACAAGTTTAGTAACAAGCCAGATTCTCTGTACTTATTTAATGAAGAAAAAATGGCCAGTAAACATGTGTGCCAATGTACTCACGATCCATGTAAACCAGTTTTGTAACTGGGTGTATTTTGTTGGCATTCTTGTTCTTAATTTTTGTGTGTGTATGAACTGCCTGAAAAAATGCTACTTGTCTGAGCATAAATGCCATCAGAATTTATGCAATTGGCGTAATTTTCCTGACAGTTTATACAGTTTTAAGTGTACTGTCACATTGCAAAACAGTGTTATATTGTCTTGAATAGTTTATGGCCTGTGTGGATGCTATATTTTTAAATCTTTTTCTATAAAGAAGGAATGTAGATGACACTTGTTCATAGTTTCATTCCATCGTTCCTCAAAAAGTTGTAACTCTGTTGCTCTGGCATCTTCAATACCATTGAGTAATTAAATGGTAATTAAATTGAATGCTTTTTAATTCCCTTTTATTATTGTTTAATTTGAGTTACAATGCTATGAGGTTAAATTTTATTTACACTTAAATGTATTATAAATATTGCTGGGCCAAGTGTGAGGTTGAGCGCTCCAAAACCCGTTAAAACCCCAATGCTTTGCATTGACCGTTCCTAGGCGGTGACCCCAGCTTTATTCTTATTTGTGTTTATGTTGTTTTGTATTGTGCTGTTTTGTACTGTTTGGGCAATCTGTCACTTGCCTTAAATAAAGGACCTTCTAATTGTTTATAATAATAATTCAATACTACTCCAGCAGCTGGAGTTTCACTTCTTTATACTGTGCCTAATTTAATGTCAAATGGTGACTTGTTGTCAAGGTTGGACCTTGCAGTAAATATAAGAATGACCTTCTGCTGATGCAACTAGATATTCACTTCGTTGATATTTGATTTCAGAGGACACCCTTCCTGAAAACCTCGCTGAGTGCGACTGCGCCATACGTGACCCTTAAGTGAAATGAGATTCCAGGCTGAATGTCAAACCGGTACTACTCAGGTCTCCAGCAATAGCCTCAGCCTTGGACGCAGGTTCATGATGCACCCGTGGCCTTACTTATTTCTGAACATCTCAATCTCACAGCAATTGATGTGAATTAATGATAATAAGACTCCACAAACCACGTTTTGTAGAGGGTATATTGGAGTCAATTTTCTGTTAGTTGTTTAGTCAATGCGGCATTTTTTGCATATATTATAAAAAGATTTGTATCAAATCTAAATTTCTCAAAGGATTAAATTGGAACTTAAATTGTATGAAACCATTGAACAGTAAGTGATAAGTGGTGATTTTTTTTGCATGCAAAGCCCCATCGTTTCATTGGCCAAATCACTCTTTTACCCAGTATTATTTTACTTTCAGTATCTCACCATACATGGGAAATCAGAAGATATGAAACTTATATTCTAATCAGGGTTTTAACTAACATTTTGCCCACATTTGCGCTGTAACCTATATGCAATTCTGGGTTATAACTAACATTGTGTCCACAGTTGCGCAAAGTTGTTTGAATATTTTTGTTTAAAGAAAAGAATAAAGCATTCGTATAACTTGTAATCAATAGTGTTCGATGAAGGAACAATCATTTTGAAAATGACCAATACTCCAGAATACATGTATATTTGTCTTTTGACTGATCTTGGTCAGTGTCTAGCAGTATCCTTACGACCAAGCCACGTCGCCAAAGCAGCAGTCAAGTAATTTGTCTTCCACGTTTGAGCTTCCTATTTGCCACGGTCTGTTGCAAAGTCCACTCAACATGGATTGTTTTAATAAAACAAATGGATTTTAAGAAGATATTTGCTGATTCCTGTGTATGATCTTAATTGTATATGAAACAATACATGAACAACACTGACGCATATGAAAGGTAGCTAATACAAGTATTCATGCACAAATTAAAGTATGAATTTCTTTATAATTTTTAGTCATTATCAAAAATTCATTTCCAAACATATTTAAGCATATCGATATTGTTATGCCGTATAACAAAATAAAACAAAGGGTTCATTCAAAATTTCTAATTTTACTTTCAATTTCAGTTTCATTATTATTTTTATTACAACAAAAGCATATATCCAAAAAATATCATATACAATCAATAATAAAATATTCGTACCTGCATCTTATTCTGTATCATAATCTTTTTCTTGTGTAAATAATCTATCTAACCGGATGTTTTTCGTTTAAATCTGTATTCCAAACTGAAACTTGTTTACTTTCGAATCCGCTATTTATACTTTTTCAGGCATGACGTCACTGACAAGTGACGACCGTTAAAGTAAAATATATACCAATGAACGTAATGTGAAATGGCGGATTTATTAAATTAATGAGAATCAATAAACAATAATATTATACAAATACAATGACAAAAACGTAAGTTAAGCAATATACATCAGTGGAAATCAATAAATATGATGTTTATGAATATAAATTTATTTAGATAATAAGCATTTTAATTTAATAAGGAGTGTTTGTTTACATTACACCATGTAATACGGAATGGCCAATGGGAGGAGTAACGGCCTAGTAATATGTTGACTATGCTTTGATTTATTGTTTGATTTAATCACTCTGCCATTCTTTTACTTACCAGGTTGAGGGTCGCCCAAAACCACCCGGTGCCTTGCGATGAAAACCTCCAACGGGACTGTGACCTTGCCCTTGTACACACCTAATGGTCAGGTATAAGGTCACTTGGGCTTAGATAGTCACTGCAGTAAGAACATGTAAGGTTTAAAAGGTACTTGTTCACAGATTTTATGAGTACTTTGACTGACCCGAATGACATAACTAAAGCACATTTAAAAGTGGCTACATATAACTACACAGTGTATTCCAATATTTTGCAGTATGTTATTGTAAATTGCTTTTTACTTCTTTTGATACATAATAATATTAATAATCTCAGTTTAGAACCTAAAAGAAGGCAGCTTTTATGATTTTCTTTTTTTAATTTTGTATATTTATTACTGTAGGTTATTCCATAAACTGTGTTTTAATAATGTTTGAAAAATGATATTGAAAACTCGATGATCAAGCTATTTTATATTGTTCCATCTGTATTTGTAAACAAAATGACTGCAGAACAGGGCATCACTAAGTAAATGTATTAACATTTACCTTTAAATTTGTATTTTTTACATGTTTGTATTTGTCAAAATGACATCAACAACAGGGCATCAACAGAACCATCTATCTGTATTAACATTTTAATTTAAATATTGCTCAATCACTCACGGAATTTCTACAGAAAGAAAAAAAACAGGACAGGACTATATCTTTAAACATTTCCCTTAAAATAGTGTATATCATTTTCAATAAACAAGATGACTTCACAATAGGACATCCGAGACTGCAATGACGAAATGAGTGTCCTCACTTCAGCAGTGGAGGCCAATACACAATACGAGAGTTTCCAGCGGCTTACCTTATCTGGTATGTATGGGTTTATTTTAAACCTAATTATTATATGATTTAGTTAGGTAAGAATATATATGTATGTAGTTTAAATATAGATTTAATATTATTCACTGAAGTAAAAATATGAGAACAATTATAACAATATTTGTGTTCAACATCAGTCAGCCAGTAAATTATTTTAATAGTATTAGTATCCGTTCGTCTGTCCGTCCGTCTGTGTGTCTGTGCATCCATCCTTCCGTCCGAAACTTTGTCCAGAGCATAACTCCGATGGCAACTAGGACAATTGCAGTGACCAAGAACCATAACTCTGTCTACCTAGGTTTTTTAATTATCTCCCCTTTTATATAATTTTAAAGTAAATTTTTGTCCGGAGCATAACTCTAAATCTACTGAAGGGATTTACTTTAAACTTGAAATATAAACAGATGGCAAGAAGGGAAAGTGCAGTGACTAAGAACCAGAACTATATCTACCTAAGATTTTGAATTATCTTCCTTTATTTAATATTAAAGTAATTTTTTGTCCGGAGCATAACTCTTAATTTCCTGAAGGGATTTACGTAAAACTTGAAATATAAACAGATGGCAAGTAGCAGAAGTGCAGTGACTAAGAACCATAACTCTATCTACTTTTTTTGGAATTATCCCCCTGTATTTAATTTCAAAGTAATTTTTTGTCCGGAGCATAACTCTGAATCTCCTGAAGGGATTAACTTGAAACTTTAAAAAAAATAAACAGATGGCAAGTAGGAGAAGTGCACTTACTAAGAACCATAATTTATCTACCTTAGTTTTTGAATTACCTCCCTTTATTTTATTTAAAAGTAAATTTTTGTGGGGAGCATAACTCTAAATCTACTGAAGGGATTTACTTGAAACTAGAAATATAAACAGATGTCGATTAGGAGAAGTGCAGTGAGCATGAACCATAACTCTTTTGGCCGTAGTTTTTTAATTATCTCATTTATTTAAAAAAAAAAATTATATTATATTTTATTTATTTATATTATTTAATTACATTTAATTAAATGTTATAGTACATATTTTAGCTTTTCAATTTTTAATATCTCCCTTTATCTGATTTACAATAATATTTTAATTTGAACAACGAAGAATTCACTGTAAAATAAATAGATGAGTTTAAGGAAAAATACAGTGACAAAGAACAGTAACTTTTTATAGTCCTCTTCTTTAATTACCTCACTTTCTTTAATTTCCTTTTATTTTATTCTCTACAGCATATCTCAAACACTATATAACTAATTGATCCTTGAAATATAAATTGATGGCACAGGTGCCATGTTTTACAAATATTTTTCTACTCTCTAAAACAAATGTTGTCATACACGCAAACACATTTCGGCAGGGATTTGGCACTATTGTGACAAGCTCTTGTTTTTCTAAAAAATGCAAATGTGTGTTGAATATCAATAGGACATTGTGTTTGTCGTAAATCAATTTAAAATATTAAATTAATATACAACAGTGCACTTATTCTGACACGTTTTTTCCACCATACTTTTTGTCAGTTTGTAAGGATGCAATTAAAAAAAGTGTGTATACGACTTTGCATCTGACCCCTATTTCGAAATAGAGTCCTGCCTATAAAGAGACTAATCCAGTACCGACCTGTGCACATGTCTACTGCAATAAACAAGCTGTCATACTTGCACTTGTCTTTGGCGTATTTTCAGATGAGTCACTATATCAATGTATTCAATGTTAATTTTGTCTTTAAAAAATAACAGTGCGTAAATGTATCCCTGTAAATTCAAGTGATTTCAAAATAAAACACAAGTAAATTACTTTTTAACTGTTCTCACTTTAGTTTTTGTTATTGTACTAAAACATAAAAAAGTGTTGCATTTGGTAAATCTTCATAAATGTATAACACTTTTTCTAGAACAAGTATATTTAAACCATTTCTTGTTAACCCGCCACGTGTATTTTATGCCCCTTCAAAGAAGAGGGGGTATATTATTTTGCGGGATGTTTGCCGGTCTGTCGTTCGTGTGTTGGTAGACCAGTTGATTTCCTATAACTAACTCGTCAACGAATTGATATATTGGCTTCATACTTCACATGTGAATGGGTCTTGGACAGTAGATGACCTCTATTGAAATTGGGGTCACTTGTTCAAAGGTCAAGGTCACTGTCAAAATAATTGTGAAAATGATCTGATCAATAACTCGTCAGCAAATTGACCAATAGGCTTGATACTTCACATATACATTTGCCTTGGACAGTAGATGACCCCTATCGAAAATGGGGTCGCTAGGTCAAAGATCAATGTCACAATACATGCGAAAATTCTTTTCCGATTAATCAATCGTCAACAAAGTGACCTATTGGCTCGATACTTCACATGTACACTGACCATGGACGGTAGATGTGCCCTATTGAAATTGGGGTCACCAGGTTAAAGGTCAAAGTCACTGTCACAATAAGTGTGAGAATCGTTTCCAATGAATAAAAAATTTACCAATTGACTTGAGACCTCACATGTACATCAGTCTTAGACAATAGATGATGTCTATTGAAATTTGGGTCACTAGTTCAAAGGTCAAGGTCACTGTGACATTAAGTGTTAAATTGGTATCAATTCGATATGTCATCAAGGAATTGAGTGATGTGTGTCAAGGCTCTGTTTTGGGAGGCATCTGTCTCATACCGCGGAGCTCTTCTTTTTATTTAAACATTCTTTAAATAAAGTTTTGTGATAAACCAAAATGAACTAATGTTCTCTCTCTCTATTGATTTTAGCCTCAATGCATTGAATGCATTCACAGTTTCAACATGCTTTACAACTCTAGAACATCGCTTTAGTTAAATCTTTTGAGATTACCTTGTTGATATGATAGGTCCAGGCACTGACAAACGTTTTGTTGGGTTGAAATCAGTTGGGGTTGTCCTTGAAAACGCTAGTATTGCTTTGAATTTGTTTTGTTTGATGCATGATTTACTTTTATTCCAGAAAACCTGGGTTGCAGAGCAATGAGTATGTCCCAGGAGCATTTGCAGTCATCTTCTCCAGATTATGAGATCCCCATGCTCCACAACCCTCAGTCTATGAACAGCATGCAGAGCGAACCTTGGGTTAGTTTTTCTTTTTCATGGCCTTACTTTCAGAGATTGGTGGGTGCATGTAGATTTAACATTGTGTGTCAATACATCTTTCAATCCAGCTGTGGGTTTTTTTGGTCGTGTGTGAGCTAGTCTGTCGGTCGGTCGGTCCGTCGGTCAGTCCGTATTAAGTCTCCGCTTTCTAATTCAAGTTGTTTTCATCCGATCTTCACCAAACTTGGTCAGATGATGTCTAGGTCAAGTTCGAATGTGGGTCATGCCGGGTCAAAACTAGGTCATGGGGTCACTAAGTGCGTTTTGAAAATTGAGCATGGTGTCTAGTACTTTTAAAAATTAAGCATGGTGTCCGCTCTCTTATTCAAGTAGTTTTCTTTTTTTATTCCATTTTTTGCTCGACTATTATATCCTACTCACCCCGATGTCGGCGTTTCCATTAGCGTGCAAATGTTAACGTTTTCGTACTACCCCAATTTTTCCTTGACATATTGCTTTCATATTTTGCATACTTGTTTACCAACATGACCCCAACCTATAAACAAGAGCAGACAACTGTATCAAGCATTTTGACAGAAATATTGCCCCTTATATACTTAGAATGTATTATTGATAAAGCTATGTTAAAGTTTGCGTACTACCCCAAGTGCTTTATATACCATTTTGCAAGCTTTTGTATTTTCTGTTATTTCGTAAATTTTCGTATTTCCTAAAAATCTGAAAAATTACCATTATTTGTAACGCGTGATGTTGCATCTTTATAAAATAGCATTACCCACTGTAAGGTGTGCTCACTAAATCTGAAATGGCGAGGCATTTAAACATAAGCCCATGATCCATACTGTCGAAGGCTTTATTATATCGGAAAAAATAGGAGACCGTTTTCGTTACTTTCATCCATTAGTTCAATAATTTCATGCAAAAGTCTTACATTTTCGCCATTATATCTTCCTTTGATAAATCCTGTTTGATTTACACTGGTTATATTATTTAAAAGAGGTTTTATACGATTGGCAATGGATTTTGTAGCTATTTTGTAATCAACGTTAAAAAGCGAGATGGGTCTCCAGTTATCGATCAAAAGGGTGTCCTTTGCGGTCTTAGGTAGTAAAGTAATTATGCTTTGTTTTTGCAATTCTGTTAGATTATTGGTGTCTAAAGAATAGTTAAGAGAATTAACGACATATTGCTTAATATAATTCCAAAATATTTTGTAAAATTCTGCAGATATGCCATCTGATCCTGGACTTTTATTGTTTTTCATGTCTAGCAGTGCTTTAGCGCATTCATACTCTGATAGGTATCTTTGTTCATTTTGCGTTTGTTCTGGGTTTATTTTATTGCAGATATTGGTATGGAAACGTTCATGATGTTTATATCTATATTGTTGTCTTTTTTATAAAGATTCTCATAAAATTTGGCAGTGTTTTAATATTTCGTTTTGATCACGTATTACAGCATTATTATTCGTTTTTAGTTGTTCAAGTAGTTTTCATCAGAGCTTCACCAAACTTTGTCAGAAGTTGTAGCTATATGATGTTTAGTTCAAGTTCGAACATGGGCCTTGCCGGGTCAAAAACTAGGTCACGGGGTCACTAAGTGCGTTTTAAACATTGATCATGGTGTGCGCTTTTTTGTGAAGACAACATGCAAAATAACCTGTGTCAATGCGGCATGTGGGGGTATTTGTCACGTCCGTGACAAAGCTCTAGTATTGGTTCATTTATTTTATAGTAGTGAAGTTTTCAGTCAAAAGTAAATTGTGGTTGCATCGGTTGCCTTTTGCCTACCTCACACATACATCTCAGTAAAACTCTTCTCCAGCACGTTTTATTTGCTATTGGCTAGTTGGCCCTGTCTTATTGTTATAAATGATAAGGTGATATTTTTCCAATGGAAGAAATGTATGTTTCTCGAATATCAACCCATATTTCCTGATTGATGGTAAGATTTATAGTTAGTTGGTAATAAAGTGGTTATGATTAACTTTTCATGTAACTCAATGTATAAAAGTGCTATTTTTGTTCTTGTTTATCATCCGTAACACATGCAATAAACAACTGACATTAACTGTTATGAATCTTTCTTTTTTCAGACGTACCTTGACGAAATCAAACCAGCAAATCAGAAGGACAGCCTGCTGCTACCGTTGTTATCATATTAACCCCATACCGAAAAAGCTCAGAGATATAAAGGCTGTTTAAGATGTGCTTGTCTCTACATACCCCGTGTCTGGTGTGAACATGTACAATTGAATGTCTCTACATACTCCATGTCTGCTGTGAACATGTACAATTGAAGGTCTCTACATACTCCATGTCTGGTGTGAACATGTACAATTGAAGATCTCTACATACTCCATGTCTGGTGTGAACATGTACAATTGAAGGTCTCTACATACCTCATGTCTGGTGTGAACATGTACAATTGAAGGTCTCTACATACTCCATGTCTGGTGTGAACATGTACAATTGAAGGTCTCTGCATACCTCATGTCTGGTGTGAACATGTACAATTGAAGGACTCTACATACCTCATGTCTGGTGTGAACATGTACAATTGAAGGTCTCTACATACCTCATGTCTGGTGTGAACATATACAATTGAAGGTCTCTACATACTCCATGTCTGGTGTGAACATGTACAATTGCAGGTCTCTGCATGCCCCATGTTGGGTGTGAACATGTACAATTGAAGGTCTCTACATACTCCATGTCTGGTGTGAACATGTACAATTGAAGGTCTCTGCATACCCCATGTTGGGTGTGAACATGTACAATTGAAGGTCTCTACATACCCCATGTTGGGTGTGAACATGTACAATTGAAGGTCTCTGCATACCCCATGTTGGGTGTGAACATGTACAATTGAAGGTCTCTGCATACCCCATGTTGGGTGTGAACATGTACAATTGAAGGTCTCTACATACCCCATGTCTGGTGAAAATATGTACAATTGAAGGTCTCTACATACCTCATGTCTGGTGTGAACGTGTACAATTAAAGGTCTCTACATACCCCATGTCTGGTGTGAACATGTACAATTGAATGTCTCATCTTTGGAATTGGGACACGTGGAAAATTAGTGATTTGATTCAGACAGAAATCGCATAGTGACAAATCACAACAAAAAATGGAAAGCAAGAAAGTCTTGTGGCCAGCAATGTTTTTATGTGACCACTAAGTTGTGTTCAAAGAAAAACAATCGTTCATGTTTTATTGGAACTATGATGCTGTCAGTCATTTTATGTTGAAGGCTTTAAATAACTATATTTAAATATAATAAGATTAAGATTACTTGATAAAAGAAATAATGTTATATAGTATTTTAAGCGCAAAATTTACAAGTCTATCCAATTACTGTGTCTGTTTTATGACATTTTATTTTGGAAATGTTAAGGAAAATATAATGTTAGTAAATATATGTCTATGAATGTTGATTTTGACATTTGTCAAAGCTGTTTAAATGATGCTGGTAACTTCGACAAAATTTAAAGAAATGTATTATTTTCATGTAATGAGACATGCTTCAGTTTTTTGTGGCTTAACCTGTAATATAGAGGTGGTAGTTACAAGAATTGTTTAGCCAGATGGAGAATGTTTATGCTATGGCTTTGATACTCTTAAGTGTGCCCATTGGTGTCAGGTTTTTATCAAGAATATTGTTTATTGTCTAACAATTTCTTGAAAATATTGATTAATTTTAGACAAAATCATTTAATCTTCCTTAAATTGTCTATTCTGTATTCACGACCAGTTATTTATTAATTTGCATGAATATGATTTATGAATGACTTTTGTGTTGCTTAAAATGCTTTATTTGTTTTGGAACTGAGTATTTAAAAACGAAAATATGAGGTGTAGGAAAAATGGCCAAAGTTATGATAATTATTTTTTTGTTTTTGTAAAGTTTATTATGCTTTATATGTTTGTGTATAGGCATTTAGACGACCAGATTAACTTGACCAATAATTCGTGCTCACTGTATATATCGGTCAGTACATTAGTCACTTGTATATATAGCGATTGTGAAATGATTGTATTTGCAATGTAAATCATGCGTTTATTGTTGCCATTTTGATTTTCGCTGTTAACATTTATTTGTTATAACAATTTTCATCATGTACATCTTTTAGGTGCCAGATAATATAAAAAAACATTGCTTGTGGAGATGCTCATTTAAAACTTTCTTAATGATACAGAACAACACATTCTGAAGAGGCAAATATCCTTTGGGCAATAGGAACATCTTGTTACTAGTATATGTAATGCCTTTCACTAAATAAAGTCAAGCAACTATTGAAAGATTGGTTTAACTTTGTTTTGCATTATCTTAAGAAAAATTAATATATTCAACTTGGAAATCAGTCAATTGGAAATCAAGCGAGAGTGATTTAACATGCTAACACTTGTCAATAATTGAATTGTCTCTCTTTGTATGTAAGATATAGGGATGTTGTTGCTTGAAAAACTAAGTTGTATCCGTTGTTAGATAATGCTTTTGTTCATCTCTCAACATAACACGTACATTCATACAGTTATTAAAAATATGACACTCTTTATTCTCAGCCATCAGTTTGTATTGGGATTTTGTGGAATACTTACTAAACCAATATACGTCTGTTTAATGAATGAATAGCTATGGTACAATATGATATATGATACTCAGTGTTACAAAACATGTGTAATAAAAATATAATGTCATTTATTTGAAATCTTAAAATTTAGTTGTCCATACAATGCTTACAGTTTTGCAATTGCGATGATAAAGGAAATGTTCTGCTCAAAATGTCTTTTTAAGACATGTGAAAATTGTAGCAATCATATTGTACTTGTATTTATATTATACATTATAAGAATTTACTTACAGCTGATGATAGCGGCAGTTTACTATTTGTGTTACAGTTTGTTCCACTCGACCATCAGACCATATTTCCTTAAAAATGTGATTGTTAATATTGAACTGTAATTGAATGCATGAAACATGATTTTTCTGTTGCTTAACAGCTGAAAATAGCTTGATGTTTGTAAAACTGTATGAAATGTTTCAAATAAATCATTTTGATTACATAAAAAAATATAATTACATTTTGCGTTACTTTGAATGCATAACAAACAATTGTTACCATACAATCATATTAGTATTGAACTTAATTAATACTTTAACTTTAAGATGCGATTTTTACAATAATGTGTTAATATTTTCATCCATTCCAAATAAGCATTGTGCATTCGTAAATATAGGGTGTATATACACTGCTTAGATGCCTTTTTTAAATTGCTTGTGTACGTCATGTTGATTAAAGACTCTTATGTATTGCATATTTGTGTGTGCCAATGTCTTACTTATTTCTTCACAGTCCTTAAATTACTGCAAATAGTAATTTAAGAATGTTAAAATATTTATCTTAACCCTTTAAGTGCGGGAACCTAATTTTGAAGGCCTTTGCAAACAGTTTGGATCCAGATGAGACGCCACAGAACGTGGCGTCTCATCAGGATCCAAACTGTTTGCTATTCTGATAGTATTCTTTGAAAAAAATCGAAGAAAATGCTAATTTTAGAAATTCAGCAGACGACATTTTAGCAGACAACAAATTTCCCAGCATGCAAAGGGTTAACTATAACCAGGTTATCTGTTAATTTAAGTTTCATACATAACATTTAGTGCTAATAAATCAGCACTATTTATTGATTTTTTATATGGGCACTTCCCATGACTTTATTCGTGAATATTTCTTTGAATGTGCGGTAGGGAAAACATTGTTTGCTTGAAGGTTAGAAACTTAATGTTGACATCTTGAAAGATGGCAGTAAACATTTAACTGCAGAGTAGCTGGGAAAAAGATTGCTGTTAAACAATGTTAGACAGAACTCCACGCAAGATATGTCATGCATGCGATATGCATGAACTATCTTTTTAAAATAATTTGGATCTGAATTATCTTTAAGAAATGGTATGGTTATGATGGTCTCTATGTGCAAAATGTTGCATTTATTTAGTGTACAAGTTATTGCTTAAACATTGAATTTGTTGTGGAAATAATATAGTTTATGTGACTTAAAGAGATATACATGTTTATGTTAGTGATGTGTTTTTGCTGATCCAAGTCTGTTCCTACACACTATTTAAAGTAGATAACTACAAGTTATCTCATTTAAATGGGAAAAGTATTGTACTGTAAAAAAGTGTTGTGAGTTCAAATAAAAATACTATGAACCGTTGTATTAGTATTATATTGGCTACCCTTTGTATTAGTACTATATTGGCTCCCCTATTGAAACTATGGCACACATATTGATTTTGGCCTCTCCGTCTATTAGTTCGCCGTCATACTTTGGTCGACATTGGTTAACAGTCAATATCTTAAGAACTTTTCCGTTAAGAGCTTTCAAATTTCACATTGTGATTGGCGTTCTTGGAGGTTTAGTATCGTTTGATTTTGGATTCCTCAGGTAAAGTGTTAAGGTTGCAGGGGTCTCTTGGGTGAAAATGGTAACAATGACGGGATTAAGACTTGAGCACACCATCGTCTTTGCATTCAGTCGATACTTGATGTAACGTTTATAAGGAAATCGTTCAATGAGACATCACTCAGACGTATGCACACGTTTCCTCATGGTGACAAAGGCGTTATTGAGACGTCGTCACACATGATAATTTTACAAAATCATGCTGGTAAAGCCTTAAATTTGATAACTGCTGTGATTCAATTTGATGCTGACGAAGTCATGTCGTCAGAATATCTACATGCTTTTGGTCAAAGCAAAATTAGCAAATGCAGACTACTCTCTGTTGATAACACAGTATTGTTTTCAATGTATCAAATAACACAAATTTTAGGGAAAGAAATTGATGAAAACCTATCGGTAAATGCCATTTGTCTTGTATTGTGAGACAGAACGACCTAATAGTAGAGTGCCCATGATACATGTAGAAGGAAAATCGTTTAATTATCTAACCACACATGTGTGACGTATGCAAGTCAAAATAGTCTACGGACATTTTCCAGTTTGCTATAAACAACACAAGGTGAATTCACTTTTCTATCGGCAAGTATTGTGCTTAGATGTTCTATTTATAAGATTTGTATACGGGTCATGCAAAAATTGATCTTATGCAATATGATCCCAACGTAGCTTCAGCCAGGCCTGCGCAATCGCACAGTCTTGTAAGAATATGAATACTGAATAAACTACTCGGTTATTACCAAACCTTGCGTGCCTTTTTTAAAGCGGAAAGCGTAGCCATTGATGGGAAAGTGCGCAGGCTTGGCTTGAGCTACTCTGGCCGCATATGTCATAAGACCGATTTTCGCATGACGCGGATGATATAGTTTTATTTGAATATGGGGAAAAACTGCGTCTCAAAGCCAAACAACTTATTTGGCATAGTAAATATAAATAGTAAGTATAAATAAGAAACATGCAGTTCTCTGTTTTGGAACAGCTTGATGCGCAGAGGAGATTTGACAGGACCTTCGCGGAAACGTCGATTGCAGTGCCAATGTGAACATATCCTTGGAAAACCGAATAACGTGTGCCTGAAGACGAGAACATGTCAAAACGTGAACGAGCATTTGTAATAGGATTTGTTTCTACATGTATGGATATGTTTTGACTGCGGCATCATCGCTTTCTACTGTCTTTTAGGCACTAGTCAGTTAATACATGTATCCTCAAATATAAATTTACGTGTTTTTTTCACGTAATGTGCCTGTTCCAACGCCGACCAGTTGCATATACATTCTGTATTTTTCAATATGAAACCGAGAAATAATAGTTTTATAAATATCTTTAAAATTTACTTATTACGCAACCTACCATTGGCTGCAGAGTATAACCAGTTTGTTCTGTTTTGCTGACTGCCTCGTGAAGTTCGCGTTTTGCATCGCGTATTTTGTAATTTTGATAAATCTGTTGTTTTTTTCTGTTTTCATGACCCACATACCATTTAAATAGCGAATGCTTATAAAATAAACAACTAAGGCTTTATTTACTGAAAACAGCGTACTATGTAACTGGCAATTTAAACGTTAATTTATAATAAGCTTGAATACAAGTTCAGAAGAAAGAGTCCCTGAGCACCGCGACACTGAACGCTTTATACCCTTGCATATACTGTTTGTACAGTCAAAACTTGCTGAGGACTTACGCGTATATACGATCGTATTACTATTTTTAAATCGATAAAACGATATTGTATTAACGACTTTAATACATTTCAAACGAAGTCGAGAATAACAACGTAACGTGTTTTTTTTTCAATGGCAAATAATGTTTTGCTTTCTTGTACTCAAAACAGTAACTCAGTTGTGTAATCCCAATCGATTTGTGCAAATTCGTTCATAGGAAACATGGACAAATTGTGATCAATTATATATCAAACACGAGTCAATTTGTCGGTATTGGCGTTAATTTGCTCGTGATTTTTCCATGAAGTAAGAATATAAGAAGTATTTAATGTTTTATAACATTTATCAGTCATGTTCATAAATGATATTGCGATAATAATATGAGTCGTGTACTGAGAAAACTGGGCTTAATGCATGTACCTACAGTCCACAAAGGCTTATCAGGGACGACAATTTCCGCTTAAGCTAGATTTTTGGTAAAAAGGGACTTCCTTTAAGCAAAAAAATCTATTAAAGCTGAAAATGTCGTCCTTGATCAGCCTGTGCGGCTACAAAGCTAATCTGGGACGACCGTTAACGCACATGCATTATGCCCAGTTTTCTCAGAACACGGCTTATATATTCACATTGCAATCGTGTAGGCTCTCGTTACGCGAGCTTGATTATTTAAACTATTTGTTAAGAGGCACATCAACTGTTTTTTTATAAGAAGAGACTATCTGCAAACCAAAAATACCGTAAAAGCGGAAAGTGTCGTCCCTGATTAGCCTGTACGGACTTCACAGGCTAATCTGGGACGACACTTTACGCACATGCATCAAACCCTCTTTTCACAGAGTACGGCCCGTATTTAATCTTTGTCAGAATGCCTTTTAAAATGTGGTCTCATGGGATCTTTCGAATGAATCGCAGCACTTATTAGTATTGGTGTGTGCAAAATTAAAATAATCTTGTACATTTTATGTACAATTAAGTTATAAATTAACAGAACTTATAATTCAGAGCTTCTGTTATCGAGATACATTTCTTATTCGGAACATCACTTACAATAAACTGCAATAATGTAGCGGTAGAAAATAGTTTCATTAGTAAACGAATAATTGAGCATAACCTGAAAGAAAACGTATTTCGTGAAACGTATTTTGTGCCCATAATATTGAACAGGAGGAGTGCAAGCTGGTACTTTTTTTTAATTCGGCGGTCGAAAATGAAAATGCGAGGAAATGAATGTGTCAACCAGATACTTCAATAACAACAAAAGTTTTGTTTTAGTAACGTTTGATGATGTCATGAGGGAAAGCTGTCGATTTTAATAATTTAAGAAGAATCGGAAATCAAAGTTATGCTATTGAAGCATGTGGGAAGAAGAAATGCGGATACAATATCAAAGGAAGAACATTTTGTCATATGAAAATAGTGTTTACAATGAGGAGTTTAAAGCCATAGCGCAACTTAGACCACTGGGACTTTTAACCCATGAATGCCCAGTGGACTCTCCCATTATTCTAAATTGGATCAATTTCATTCCAAAATTAGGGATGTCTAGTATTTTTATTTATATATGTAGAATATTTCTTACAGAAATTTCTGTAAGCAAACAGCGCGGACCCAGATGAGACGCCTCAAGCGGCGTCTCATCTGGGTCTGCGCTGTTTGCCAAGGCCTTTTTTCTAGACGAAAGGCATAAATGGGTTAATGCATGACATATTTTAAATACACATAAAATAATTCTTTGAACGAAAACACTTGGGTTTCACGTCATAAACAAACTGTTGTTTGTTTTTAAGAAGCTTATAGGAATTTCAATATACTGAACTAATATACGCGCCAACGTTAAAATAATGTTGTTGTTGTTTTTGTTTTTTTTATAAAGCTGCATATCCTTTTTGTATAGATGATTACAATCTTTTTTTTTTGGAAATGAGTAATGAAACTTAAAAATAAATAAGCAATTATATTAAGAGTCTTATTTCATATTTCTCATTCTGACGTTTAACAACATACCTGTATAATTAACGGCTATGTTTTATTTATGTTTGTTTTATGAGAACAACAAAAAAAGATGTAAAGAAAATTATTTGGTTTTCAGTGGTTTTAAGTTCAGGGTCTTTCAAAATCGGTTTACGAATTAAATATGTGTTTATTTTCGTATTAAGGTTGTCAATTTTAAGACGAATAACGAAAATACGGTATATGGACTCTGTATCCACTGACCATTGCCCATGAGTTTGCCACGACTGCATTTAATTTAACTCAGTGTTCTTTCATGAATATTATGCACATTACACGGACTTTGTTTGAAACTAAATATTTTTTTCTTTTATCAATGTTGTATTTGCTCTAATAATCTGAGTGCATTGTCGTCTATTTGCTTAGCGACAGCTGAGGTAGTTTGTTAAATGTACTAATAACTTCAAGTTCTAATTGACCTACAATTTCGCTGGGTACTCGTTCTAACATTTGGAATTCCGCTGAAAATTAATGAAAACAAAACAGGAGAAAACAAGTAGTCCATAATAGAAGTTAGTACTTTGAAATTCTAAATTATGTCTGAAAACACTTAAAAAAAATAACAATCTTCTTCCTTCTCATCCATATCACATAAAACCACACCGGGTCTCTGCGCAAAGGTAGGATTCCAAAACTTCAGAACTAATCTGTTATCTTCCGTTTTGAAATTCATTACTTATTCAATGTGCAGGTAATGTAGACAGAAGATTTTATCGCGAAAAAATGGACGATAAAACTCTCTTTTTAGAGACCTCTTGTGAACTATGAAAATTATCTGTAATTTCCATAAGCAGAGCGTATCAACTTTTAGTCTCCTCTAATATTCCCCTGATGATCTAACAACTACGTGATGGGTATATATATTAAATATTCCCTTACTTATAGACTTAAATCATCCGTCCCAGTGTCAGCCTTTGAATCTTACAAGTCATAGTTAAAAACAAAACTTGGCATGGGTCAACGCCAAGGTTTCAAATAACACTCGTGGATGGCAGACCAAGAGCAGATTATAAAGGGGTCATGCTCCGTAAAAAAAAACCTTTTTCACAGATCACAGTCAATATAGTGATTTAAACAGTTCTGATAATATGTTAACTTTAGTTACCTAACGCCCATCATCAGCAATCTTATGCCCTTACTTACCCGACCAATCATAGGCAGTATTTTCAGCTCAAAAGTCAAAGTAGCATTAAAGGATCCGTCTTTTATCAATTTCATTCGCGTGCGCTTCATTGTTTATTTCGACCAATGGTGCAAAAAAGTACCTTGTGTACTTTAAATTTAACGGTATGTGGTACCATTTTGCACCAAGCGATTTGGAGCGATTTGATATATACCAACAATACAATTTTACATTGAAACCATTCAATCGATATTTCATAGTCCTGAGTAACTGTACTAAATGAGTCTGAGAAAACTGGACATAATGCATGTGCGCAAAGAGTCGTCCCAGATTAGCCTGTGCAGTCCGCACAGGCTAATCAGGGACGACACTTTCCGCATTAATTGGATTTTTGCTAAGAAGAGACTTCATTTTAACGAAAATGTACTGCACAGGCTGATCTGGGACGACACTTTACGCACAAGCATTATGCCCAGTTTTCTCAGAAATAAATCTGTTAACAGGCTAATTCAGATTATAAATAAAAGTGGGATGCAATCACGTGACAGACAATTTGGCGACGTCCATTCCGAGATTCGTATTTTTCGCCATTGTATGACCTTGAATACCTTTTTTAATGCCGCTCACATTCCAGCCATATAAGCGAGAAAGTGATAAGAACAATAGTAGATTGCAACACTATCTGATTTGAAAGAAGCAATGTATCTAACTCGGCCGAACTACAATTTGATTATTGCCAATGCGCGTGCGTGAGCATTAGGATAAGATGTTTTTAAATACTTTTTATTACGTTAGTTCTTTTTACTTGTAAAAAGCTTTTGTATTTGCTGAAGAATTCACGTATATATCAACCCCGCAGTATAATATTAAACCCTCTCCCATTCAGAAGCAAAGTGAAAATGACTATGTGCAAACGGCATAAAACCAGAACAGCTTTGGAATAACTCGCAATTTGTTCAGGTTTTATGCTGTTTGCTACTCACCAGTATCTAAGTGTTGGAAAGGAAGCCTTACACACTTGAAGAAAGGCCTTTAATTTCAAAGTACTTTCTAAGGGACTACACATGCTATCTTATCTTATCTTA
Source organism: Dreissena polymorpha (assembly GCF_020536995.1). Classification (NCBI taxonomy): domain Eukaryota; kingdom Metazoa; phylum Mollusca; class Bivalvia; order Myida; family Dreissenidae; genus Dreissena; species Dreissena polymorpha. The sequence goes on along the minus strand of NC_068355.1, from coordinate 193,767,317 downwards.
TCACTCACATACGCATTTCAGGCCATGGTATGTTAAGCCTAGCCGATTCGATAAATTATGCAATGATAGAATAGTAACATATTCTCTGTATGAAGTGGGCATTACAACATAAAACAAGCAATAGACGAGTTTTACATTCCCAAGTTGGGGGATGATCACAACGAGGAAATCAGGTTCAGTGAAATATGCCATCGAGATTTTTCCGCCAAAGCGTGCTTTATTATTTATGAAATCGTTATATTGTTTGATCATAGAACCACTTTATGAACATATAGTGTATACGTGTAACAAAAATTGTAACAGTTCACGTGACAACTACGTACTCCACATGGCACCAGACACACTTTGGCGTCGTTTTATTACAATAAATATGATAACGTGATATTATTTCAGTATTTTTTCTTTCTCTGCAGCTTGGGTCTATAGCGAGAAGAGAGAGAAAAGAAGAGTATACCACTTTTATAAAGATCACATGATGAAACTATTTGAGCCTTGTTTTGGGATAACTGGGCTTAATGCATAGGCGTAAAGTGTTTTCCCAGATTAGCCTGTGCAGTCCGCACAGGCTAATCAGGGACGACACTTTCCGCCAAAACTTGATTTTCGATACGAAGGGACTTCCTTGAAACTAAAAATACCAAAAAATCGTAAAGTGTCGTCCCTGATTAGCCTGTCCAGACTGCACAGGCTGATCTCGGACGGCACTTTACACACATGCATTAAGCTCAGTTTTCTCAGAACAAGACCCATATAGTGTATACGTGTAACAAAATTGTAACAGTACATGTTACAATTAAGTATTCCACATGGTACCATGGTAATCAGTGCAGTAACTCAGGTGTCATTGTTTCGACATTGACTTCATGAAATATGGATAAAATAATAAAATAGACATTTAAGTTTAAGGTAAATTAAACTTCACATGATATAAAATAAGATTGATATTGATAAGATCAACATTACATATGTATAAAAATAGTTTCTAGTGAGCATAAAAGGCGCATGACTGTATATTATGACAAGTAACACTTTCTTGTTGGGTTGTTTGGTATAAATTGTTAAACTTATGTGTTTATCTATGCTTTCTTATTTTATTTTTCTTACTAGTGATCTTTTAATATATTTGGACCGTGCTCTGTGAAAAAGGGGTTTAATGCATGTGCGTAAAGTGTCGTCCCAGATTAGCCTGTGCCGTCCGCATAGGCTAATCAGGGACGACACTCTCCGCTTTTATGATATTTTCGTTTAAAGAACGTCTCTCCGTGCTCAAAGTGAGCTTCTGTAATCATCCTATGTCAAGCGTCCAGCATCATTTGGTGTGCGGTATGTGTAATATTTCAGATCGTTACAAATCTAGAGGCCACGTTTGCCATCTAATCTTTATGGAACTTAGTCAGAAAATATTGGACTGTTTGAACATTATATAAAGATAGAATTTTAGTCACGTGTTTGAAACTAGGTCACTATGTCAAATCATAGAAAAATCGTGTAACCATTCTTGAGTCCACAATAGTGGTCTAAAACAGTGTATTCCTAAGGGCATAAGGAATATACTGGACTATACATTCCCAGGGTATGAAACGCAGAGCGTACGTAAGTGTTAATATAGTATTGTTTTGACTGTTACTATCATTTAATATGTATTTATAATATAAAATTTGACTATACTATTATACAAAATTTGCATTAATATTTAATTATAATTAGCATTGCACCTATCACTCCAATAATTATAAGAATGCGGCACCATATTACTAGAATCAGCCCGGGTATGTTTCCGCGCAAGATGTATGATACGTTGGTGGGATTTACTGCCTCTTTCCCAAAGACCAATTTCTTGTCAGTTATCAGAATGTCCAGTAGATATTTGGACAGCACAGAGAAGACCGGGCCTTTGCATCGCTCCTCGATGAAAAGGTTTAACACTAGTCCATGTGAGTGCAATGCGGCTCGAAGCCGGCGCCTCTGCAATGAAAAGAGGTTGCAGTGTAGCAGAATGTGGGCAGCCGTGAAGGGCTCCCGACAACGGTTCCAGAACGATGACATACTCTCCTGCGCCACCGAGTTACAGTGTGTTTCCAATCCTAAGACGCGTCGTGGCTCTGTCAAGCGTCATTGCTCTGTTAAGCGTTATGTCTCTGTCAATCGTCGTGGCTCTGTCAAGCGTCATGGCTCTGTTAAGCGTTATGTCTCTGTCAATCGTCGTGGCTCTGTCAAGCGTCGTGGCTCTGTCAAACGTCATGGCTGTGTCAAGCGTCGTGGCTCTGTCAAGCGTCGTGGCTCTGTCAAGCGTCGTGGCTCTGTCAAGCGTCTTGGCTATGTCAAACGTCTTGGCTCTGTCAAGCGCCGTGGCTCTGTCAAGCGTCGTGGCTCTGTCAAGCGTCATAGTTCTGTCAAGCGTCGTGGCTCTGCCAAGCGTCGTGGCTCTGTCAAGCGTCATGGCTATGTCAAACATCGTTTTTATGTCAAGCCTTGGCTCTGTCAAGCGTCCTGCATTTGTCAAGCGTCGTGGCTCTGTCAAGCGTCGTGGCTCTGTCAAGCGTCGTAGCTCTGTCAAGCGTCGTGGCTCTGTCAAGCGTCGTTGCTCTATCAATTTTACAGTTCGTTCATGGAAGCATTTTGTCATTTATTTGAGTCGCGTTTTGAGAAAACTGGGCATAATGCATGTGCGTAAAGTGTCGTCCCAGATTAGCTTGTGCACTCCGCACAGGCTAATCAGGGACGACACTTTCTCTTTACGACATTCTTCGTTTAAATGAAGTTTCTTCTTAGCCAAAATCCTATTTAGGCGGAAAGTATCGTCCATGATTAGCTTGTGCGGACTGCACAGGCTAATCTAGGACGACACTTGACGCACATGTATTAAGCCCTTTTTTCTCAGAAAGCGACTCATTTTATGACGAAAGCATTCATGTTCCCATATTGAACCGCGATTGTTTGGAATAATGATTTAAATCGAGCATATTTGTTTTGTAAATATTTCCTTAATTACCATCTCCACGGTATCAGGTTTGGTATGAATCGCATACGTATTACCTATGTATGTGACGCCATATTGAAGTCTTGTCTAAGTACATGCTTAAACAGCATAGCAAGCCTAAAGTTAAATGACTTGTGTGTGGACTCAAAAGGACCGTTTTTACAGATTTTGGCATGTATTGTAGTGTATCATTAAATGCTTTATATAAATAAATGTAAACATTTGATCTAAAAAGCTTCAGTTTAAAATAAAAAAAGAAACAAAAAAGTAACCCTCAACTGGGCTCAAACCACTGACCCCTTACGTTAAAGTCTAATGCTTATACCACTCGGCCATCCGTTCTCATAAAATGAATGATGTATTTTATACTTTATATAAGCAATCCTCGTAGTGTCACAAAATAAATATAACGACAACAACAGAACTCCCCAGATTATTCAGTAGTTTCGCGTTGCAACAATGAAAAATTTTCAGGTTTTTAAATCGTCAACAGATGCATAAAATGTATATTTTAGAGCATGGTAAATGCTCAGTATTACTGTTTCCTCACAAAGATCATAACTAAAACGAAAATTTACGAATCTGAAACATTTCTTTTTAATTTTGTCAATTAACCAAAACGTGAAAAGTTTTTTTTTAAATGCATTCCTTAATTACGTTAGTATTAAATAAAATATTGTAGAAATCGCTCCTACTGGTCATTGTTTTTCAAATCAAAACAACATACGGACACATCGCTTTTGAGAAACAATATACATGTATCATAACCCATTTATGCCTAGTGGACTCTCCCATCCTTCTATATTTATATATTATATATTTCCAAAATTAGGGATGTCTAGTATATTTATTTCTATATTTAGAATACTTCTTACAAAAGTTCCATTAAGCAAATAGCGCAGACTCAGATGAGACGCCGCATGATGCGGCGTCTCATATGGGTCTACGCTGTTTGCAAAGGCCTTTTGTTCTAAACGTTAGGCATAAGTGGGTTAAAGTCATGCGACAGCTTAGGGATGCCTTGTACTTTGATTGTTGTTAAACTTATGATAAAGTATTTTCTCGTAAACTAATGATGATCGTGTCGAAACACAAAAAGACATTGACTTTTGCAGTCGTTTCTACCAAATATTGTTTTATGTATATATCTGCTTTGCTTCTGCTATAGCATGTTGTCTAAATTTCGAACTTTTAAAGACCTTGACATGATAAAGTTGGTAAGGACATTCAATGTAATTTGAATAGGACTTATCTAACTTTATAGGTCATGTGTGGTTTTAGAAGTGGGTTTAATAAACCCAAATCAGTCTGTTAAAACCCAAATGAAGACCGATGCGGAATATCATGTACTTACTTTTGGTCTTATCATGTGTTTTTCAGATACACCGGACACAGCATGTATTCTTCTACGAGATGAACGAAACTTTTATGAACGTATCTGTTTCAATAATCTACTAGTTTTAAATGGCCCGAACACGCGGTTGAATAAGGTGAGTGGTTATGACATACGACCCATTGTCGCATGACGCGTCTCATAGACCATCGCTATTATGACAATATTGCATCATTCAAACCTATAGCGCTACTCGAAGAAATCTGGGTGTACTTGTGATTGGCATCAAGATTTTTTTTGTTGCTTACCGGTATATTTCGTGATGTTCCATTCACAATTCTTTGGTATCCTAAATCTGTAAAATAATTTTAACCTCGCTCTGGAAAAATCGGGCTTAATGCATATGCGTTAAGTGTCGTCTCAGATTAGCCTGTGCAGTCCACACCGACTAATCAGGGGCGGCACTGTCCGCTTTCAGACATAGTTAAGTCATTTGGTTCAGATTTAGCTTTGATTTCAAGCGATTCCTATTTCGGATTCAACGTTGAATGAAAGACATGTTGTTGTTGTTTTTTTCAAACCTTTATGTTACATTTAATCGTAACTGTTTTACACCTGTATTTCACCCGATACGACTCGAGTTAGTCTGTTCAACAGGCCTTAGGTTAACGGAGTTAGCCTATACGGACAGGCAATGGTATTACCATCATACCATTTGGTATGGGGTTAGCCTGTAGATAACCTGGATAAAAGATCTATAAATAAATAGGTTATTTATAGATGAAGAAGGAAAAGGGATTAGGTCACGGTATCTCGATCTCTCGATTATTTATTGAAAATAATGAAGAAAAACGCCCTTTTAGGTCTTGAACTTAATAAATATGTGAAATATGGAATGCAAATATTAATTTTATTCAAGGAATTTAGAACATTTTAAGATTGAATATAATAAATGCTAAAGTGAATCTATCTGTTGTTACCGCGTGGTTTATTTGAAATACCTGTGAAATGTACAAAAGATTCATAATATTGAAAAACACTATGCATTTGTTGATACATGTAGTTAAATCATATTTAAGTATGCAATAGCAAAAATAATACCAAACAAAAAGTATGAACGTAATTTTATTTAATTATTTTTTTTAATTATTTACCCATCTATTTATCTAATTATTAATTAATTCATTCATGTATCCTTCCATTCGTCCGTCAGTTCGTCCATCCGTTTGTTTGTTCGTTTGTGACGTTCGTGCGTTTGTTTATTGTTTGTTGGTTGGTTCGTTCGTTCTTTGGTTCGTTCCTCGGATCGTTCGTTTGTTTGTTCGTTTGTTTGTTCTTTTGTTATTTCGTTCTTTTTTGATTTTGGTCTTTGGTTAATTCTTTTTTTTTCGTTTGTTCGTTCGTTCGTTCGTTCATTCGATCATTCATTCGTTCGTTCGTTCATGCATTTATTCATTCATTTATGTATTTATGTTCGTTTGTTCATGAGTTCGTTCGTTTGTTCATCCATCCATCTATCCATCCATCCATCCATCCATCCATCCATCCATCCAACCTGCCTTCCATCCTTCCATCCTTCTTCCTTCCATCCGTCCTTCCTTCCTTCCGTCCGTCCTTCCTTCCTTCCTTCCTTCCTTCCTTCCTTCCTTCCTTCCTTCCTTCCTTCCTTCCTTCCTTCCTTCCTTCCTTCCTTCCTTCCTTCCTTCCTTCCTTCCTTCCTTCCTTCCTTCCTTCCTTCCTTCCTTCCTTCCTTCCTTCCTTCCTTCCTTCCTTCCTTCCTTCCTTCCTTCCGTCCGTCCGTCCGTCCGTCCGTCCGTCCGTCCGTCCCTCCCTCCCTCCCTCCCTCCCTCCCTCCCTCCCTCCCTCCCTCCCTCCCTCCCTCCCTCCCTCCCTCCCTCCCTCCCTCCCTCCATCCCTCCCTCCCTCCCTCCCTCCCTCCCTCCCTCCCTCCCTCCCTCCCTCCCTCCCTCCCTCCCTCCTCCCTCCCTCCCTCCCTCCCTCCCTCCCTCCCTCCCTCCCTCCCTCCCTCCCTCCCTCCATCCCTCCCTCCCTCCCTCCCTCCATTTCTTCCTCCCTCCCTCTCTCTCTCCCTCCCTCCCTCCCTCCCTCCTTCCCTTCCTCCTTCCCTTCCTCCGTCCCTCCCTCCGTCCCTCCCTCCGTCAATCCCTCCGTCCCTCCCTCCGTCCCTCCCTCCGCCCCTCTCTCCGTCCCTCCCTCAGTCCCTCCCTCCGTCCCTCCCTCCGTTCCTCCCTCCGTTCCTCCCTCCGTTCCTCCCTCCGTTCCTCCCTCCGTTCCTCCCTCCGTTCCTCCCTCCGTCCCTCCCTCCCACTCACGACCTCCCTCCCTCCATTCCTTACTTCCTCCCTCCCTCTCTCCCTCCCATCCATCCATCCAGCCAGCCAGCCAGCCAGCCAGCCAGCCAGCCAGCCAGCCAGCCATGCCAGCCATTTATTCATTCATTCATTTTTCGATGTATTTAATAATTTATTTACTTATTTTGTGTTCAACCTTTTAGCTTTTTTTAGTTAATTAAATG